>NC_142025.1:18252246-18320976 GCF_049901735.1 Notechis scutatus | reverse complement strand
CCAAGACAAACTAGAAAATCACTAAAGGGTAAAGATACTATAAACAGAAATTGAGATAATGAAATAAAATTATTACTTTAATTGATGTATTAACTGAAAAAAACTTATATTTCTCTAGTAGTTTACTGATTATTTAGAGCAGGTATTAAATTATATTCTTGAATCTGTTTATTTAAAATTGATGTTGCATTTTTTCCTGGCATAATGTCCAATCTTAAAAACATAAGAACAATTGAATATAGTACTTGATTTTTAGGAGGTTTCAAATGTATGGCATATAACTGTAGGAGATGAGCAAGTGAGGTCAAACAGTTTGGAAATGCTACGTTTTCACAAGTGGTCCAGTCTCCCGTGAATCCTGTTGACCCTTATTCAATTTGGCTTGACTCTTAATAGGTTACCATATTGTGTGTAGATTACATGTAATGAATTTATTGTACTTTGAACTCAACTCTTGTTCCTGGATACTTTTCCTGACAATCTGATCTACTCATCTAAATTTTCACTGACTACTGTAAAAACCACAGCATGATACCAGGTCCACAAGCTGGAGCAGCAGTAGAGAATTCAGAGATGGATACCCTCTACAGATGCCAAGATGGTTTGGGATCTAAAGTGCAAAATATAGCAGCTAATACACACCAGATGTTTCAACAGATGCAAAATTTAGCTCAACAATTTCCTCCTCCATTGCCTCCACAACACTGGTGCCAGCTTTTGATCCACTGTCGGTAGCCAATGCCCTGCTGCAGAAGATCCCTAGCTGTCTACCTGAGTGATTTGCAGTAGACTCAAACAAGATGAGAATATTTCTTGCCCAATATAAACTATTCATTGGCACCAGACCATAAAGTTTCAAATGGATATCCTTCATTCTCAGCCCATTCAACAATTGCAGCCTCTTGACAGGCACTCCCCATGATTGAGCACAATTACCCGATCATGGATAACTATCAAAACTTCCTAGCACACTTTAGAAATAATTCAGGGATCACATTAAAGAAGACACCATAACATGCATAATTCAAGAGCTGCAACAAAGCAGCCAGAGATTAAGACTCTATATTGAAGAATTCAAATTGTTTGCAGCAGATTTGAATTGGAATGAGCTTTCCCTAATAACACATTTTAAACATGGCCTCAATGACAGAACTGAAAATGAACTCATCAGGCAGGGAGTTCCCCCAGACACTGGATCAAGTCTACAGAATCTGCATTATAGTTGACTCACATTTAAAAGAGATCAGGTTTGCTCCAAGTGTCACAAGCTACCAGCTCCACAACTCCCATATCCAGACTTCAATCCCTTTACACGGATTGAAGTTGATGAAGGGGAGAAAAATCTATGCAAATTGATGAAGCCAGAAAATTTCTAGATGCAGAAAAATGACAGAAATGCAGAAATTTACCACTCTGTTTCTACTATGGAGAATTGGGACACGTGGTCAAAGATTGCACTTCCAACCCACCCAGGAGAGGAGACAGGAGTTCCAACCATAGTTCCAATGAGAGCCATTTGGAATGCAAATCACAGAACAAGGGAAATGACAACAGCCCCTACCTACAATCTCATTAGAATCAAGGATGGACACAAACTTTCAATATCAGGTATAGCAAGTTAAATGCAAAATGATCCATTGGTCAGGAATGGTATTTCCAGATTTATGGATCATTTTTTTTATCTCATTCATAAATTTGTAGTCCTTTATCTGAATGATATTCTGATCTGTTCTGTGGGTATAAAGTCAAACCAGTTATCCAATTGAAAATGAAAGGAGTTAGATTTGCTTGGTGTCACACAACAATAATAAACATTTAAAGAGTTAAAGCAACTCTGCCTGTCAACCCCTATATCAGCAATTTGACCCATCAAAGAGATTCCTATTTCAGACAAATACTTAAGACTAGAAACCAGAGATGTTCTTGAACAAGAAGGTGTGGAAGGGGTAGAAATGCCTGTTGCTCTGTGTTTTTTTTCTCAAGAGCTTTGACTGCACCAGAATGGAATTATAACATTTTTAACAAGGAGCTCCTAGCGGTTAAATCCACATTCAAACAATGGAGATTTTATCTCAATCAGTCAACTTATCATAGATACCTTCTGTTTTAAAATCTTTATCAAATCTAGATTGTATTTGCAAATATGAAAACCAATTCATTTTTACACCTTGTTCTTCCAACGCTTACATAGATTTAAGTTCACCCTTTTCATTCAATATCTCACCATATCTAACTGTTTGTTCCTGTAGATTGTAGATATTCTCCCAATCAGTGATAATTGTAAATTTTCCCATTTTATCAAATCTGTCTCAATCTGTTGTTTAAGTTTGAGATAATTGTCCTCCTTAAGTGTGCTACATCTTGGTGCTGTATGTATCCCTAAATACTTAACCTTGTTTGTGACCTGGATCCCCAAAACTTCCTCCAATTCTTTCGTCTTACTAACATGTTCTTTGCTAAAATCTTTGTTTTATCTTTATTTATTTTCAAACCTGCTACTTTTCCATACTCTTCTATCTTTTCTATCAGTTTAGGTGCAGACTCCAATGGATCCTCTAATATAAATACCAGGTTATCTGCAAAAGGTTGTAATTTATACTCTTCTTTTTTAATTTTCATTCCTTTTATTTCTTTTTCTTCTCTGATGTTCCTATTCAGCACTTCCAGTGTTAACACAAACAACAGAGGCGACAGTGGACAGCCTTGTCTGGTCCCTTTTCTTATATCTATAAAGTCTGTTAACTCTCCATTTATCATAACCTTTGCAGTTTGTTTATGATATATCGTTTCTATGGCTTGAGTAAATTTTTTACCAAAGCCCATTTGGTCCAATTGTAACAGCATAAAATGCCAATTCACATTATCAAAGGCTTTTGTGCATCCATAAACATCAGAGCCATTTGTTTTTCAGGATGTGCCTCATAGTATTCCAGTGTATCTAAAATTATTCTCATATTATCTTTAATCTGTCTCTTCGGCAGAAATCCATTTTGATCAGGATGAATAAAATTGTTTAAGTATCTTTTCAGTCTGCCAGAATTGAAGCAAAAATTTTATAATCTGAATTTAATAGTGATATAGGTCTGCAAGTTTTAACTTGCTGTGGGTCTGTGTCTTCCTTCGGTACAATATATGCTTCTGACCATGTTTTGGGTATTCTCTGCTTTGTCATAACTTCATTCATAATTTCTAATAAGTGAAGATTCAATGTTTCCTGGAATGTCTTGTAAAATTCCACTGGCAAACCGTCTGGACCCGGTGCTTTCCCAGTGTTTTGCTTTTTTAAAGCTTCTATTAATTCCATCATTGTTATATTACTTTCTAACATTGTTTCAATATCTTTTGGTATCTGGAGGAAGTTTGCTTCCTGTAAGTATTGTTGAATTCTTTCTTCCTGAACATTCTCTTGATGGTACAGTTTTCCATAGTAATTTTGAATAATTTTTTTCTTCTCAGCATTTCCATAGCATACATGTCCTTGCTCATTTATTAATTGATTTATTCTTCTTGAGTCCCTTTCCTTTCTCAATTTATATGCTAGCCATCTACCTGGTTTGTTTGCATCTTCAAAATAGTTCTGCTTAGCATTTTTAATTTTTTGTGCTATTTCTTCTTTTTCCATTAGCCCCATTTTATGTTTAGTTATGCCCATTTTAATTTTAATGTCCTTTTTTGTGGAAATTTCAGTAGTTCTTTTTCCAACTTCTTGTAGTCATCTTCCAATATTTTAAAGATTTTTTTCTATTTTCTATTTCTTTTCCTTGTATAGTCCATTATCAAGCCTCTTGTATAAGCCTTCATTGTGTCCCAGAGGTTCTGTAATGATGTATCCTCTTTTGTATTTTCTTTAAAGAAAAAAGTCAATTCTGTCTCAATTTTCTGTTTAAAGTCTTTTTCCTTTAATATTGTATTATTTAAAGTCCATCTAGATCTCCTTTTTTGTCCTTTCCATACAAGTGTTATTAGATTGTGATCTGCCCAGGTACTTGCTTCTATTTCAATGTCTTGTATGTTAGAAAGCAATTCTGTTGACATCCATATCATATCTATTCTAGACCATGATGCATGACTATTTGAATAAAAGTTATATTGTTTATTTTCTGCATTTGTCTCTCTCCATCCATCTTTTAACTTTATCTCATTTACCATTCGAAAGAAGGATTTTGGCAATGTCTTTCTAGCTTTCTTTGCTGTTTTTTGTGTTTTATAGTCCAATTTGTCATTTATTATTCCATTAAAATCTCCCATCAGACAGATATTAGCATAGTCCAGTTCAATTATTTTCTTATGTAATTTCCTGTAAAAATCTTCTTGATTATCATTTGGGGCATAAATTGCTATTAAAAGTGTCTTTAGATTATTGTCCGTTATCTCCACCATCAAAATCCTTCCATCATCATCTGTATATATTTGTTCCTCAGGGATTGTATTTCTAATGTATAACACCACTCCTCTCTTTTTACAGTGTGTCAATGCTGTAAATAATTTCCCTAATTTTTGTTGTTTCAATATATAATCATGTTGTTTTTTAATATGTACTTCTAGTAGGCAGATTATATCAAATTTTAATTTCTCTAACTTATGAAATATTTTTCTTCTTTTAATAGCTGAATTAAGCCCATTTATATTAATTGTAATCAGTTTTTTCTCATCCATTTTAGACTTTATAAGAAGGATTTGTTGCTCTAGTAGATCTTGGTTCTCATTGCTCTCTGGGTACACCACCTATGGCTCCTTCTTCTTTTTCAATTACTGCTGTACATTCCTCTTGAAATTCAATTAATTCTTTTCTTGTATCTTCCCTTCCTCTAAAATATTCCAGATAGAATAACTCAGCTTTTTCAACTGTATCAATTCTGTGTCTTTGTTCCTGCCAGGTAAACATGAGACCTTCGGGTATCAGCCATATGTAATTTATTCCTCTCTTAAGTAACTCTTTGATCAAGAATAAATATTCTCTTCTTATCTCTCTCACTCTTCTCGGTACCTGTTTCAGTACCACTATTTCTTTATCTTTGTACTTTATCTTTGTTTTTTCTCTTGCCACCTGCAGTATTTGTGATTTAATTATTTGCTTAGTAAATCTGATATGAACTTCTCTTGGCAGTTTATTTCTCATCGCATATCTTGTATAGACACGAAAAACCTCATCTATTCCATCCATCATCTTCTCTTTAGTTACCTCTAATGCTTCTGCCAGGATTTCTGTCATCATTTCAGCAAGGCTTTCACCCTTTTCTTCTTCTATATTTTGAAATCTAAGATAGAATTCTGATCTATCAATTTCCCATCCCAATGATTGCAGAGATCTGCCCTTATCTCTTTCCACTTCACTCAATCGGGTATCCATATCTCCAATCTTCTTATCTCTTTGTACATCTTGTTCTTCAATTTTCTTAATTCTGTCCTCGTATTGCATCATCATCTGTTGAATATTTTCAATTTTCTTATCTGTCTTTTCTATTCTTTGCTCAATATTCTCCGTTTTCTTTTCAATATTATCTGTTTTTACTTGTATCTTTTGAATTCCTTGCATAATCATCTGCAGTGTCACTTCTTTCTCCTTCTCTTGTTGTAACATCACCTGTATTGATCGTTGTCCTCCAGATGGTGAGGAAGAAGTCGGGATTGAAGAAGCTGAGGCTGGTATCTTTCTGTCATCTTAGAGTACTTAATAGAAAAATTGAAAAGAAAAAGCAAGAATAGCCAATTGCCACTCCAGTAAAAAATAAATAAATAAAAACAAATGATAAAAATAAAAAAGGGAAGGAAAAAAATCTTCAGGCACTTGAATACCTTAATCCAATTGGTTCCAATTATGTAGGAAAAAAGGAAAAGAAGAAAAAAATATAAAGTGGAAAAGGGATGAAAAAATAAAAAAAAATAGAAAAAAAATTAAAAAGATAGAAATCTGTATATTCCCTTTGCTAAAAAGGTAAAACAAAAGGGGGAGGGAGGGGAAAAAAGTAGTTTTATTCTTGCATCAAAGGACTCAACTCCAAATATAAAAATCCAACTGGGGGGGAATAGAAAAAAAAAGGAAAGAGAAAATGCAATTCTGTCAATAAACAAAGCACTGCCACTATATGTTCGAGGCTCTTTACTAAATCAAAAAACAAAATTTCCAGTTCTCTTTTCAAGGTCACTTCAAGGTTTCTTCAATTTCAAATCCAGACTCCAGCTATCAGTAGTTCCACAGAAGAGCACCTGCAAACAATCTACATGCTCTTCCCACTATCTTTTCAATGAAAAACACAGAGTCCTTGAATATAACACCAAATGTATCAACAAGAAAAAAAGAAAAACAATGTATCCAAGCCTCCAGGTGGCAGCACTACTATTTCCCTTTTCTTTCCCTTCCCCTCTAATGTTAAAACCAGGAATAGAAAAAATAAAAAGAATCTAAAATTATTAAAGAGAAAAAGCAAGAGAAAAAAAAACTTTTCCAAAGAGTTATTTTAAAAGGAAAAAATTAAAATTAAAAAGGAAAGACCAGTCCAGTTTAAAAATTGAAAATTTTTTACAAAATCCAAAGTTCCAATAAAAAGAAAGAAAAAACCTTCAGGTTTAATTTGTGCTTAATCTCTCCGCTTAAGCACTTTTATTTTGACTTTTAAATTTAATTTTTAGTCTTTTAGGGTGTTCTCTCCAGAAAAAAATAAGTAGAAAATAATCTCACCAAACCAACACATTTTCTTTCCAGCTTTCTTCCGTTCCGGAGCTGTTCCAGCTTCAGCAGCTTTAATGGCTGCCTCTCCACCGCAGGAAAAAAGGGCTTTTCCTGGATCTACCGGGGACTTTGCAATGTCCCTGGGATCACCAGGATGTGCTCTCCTCAGTCACCGTCTCTACGGGATGGTTTAGGGACTGTCCTGCAACGGAGATATCAACAGCAACCTTAGAGCTTAAAGATCGCATGCTGTACCGCCGCGACGCCAGCTTTGCCCTCCCAACAGTGGAGACACTTTTCAGAAGATGCACATTTTCCCATAGAGTTCAGTACAGACCACAAGAATTTACATATCTTGCAACAAAACCGAGCTGCTTTCACCCAGAGAAATCCGATGATGCTAATTCTTCTCATCCTTTGACTTTTACATTCAGTATGTCCTGGTCTCAAAGAACTTGATTCCAAATGCTCTTTCTTACAAGCTACAATATTCTCAAGTTCAACATATTCTACTATAGTAGCAGCAACAATATTGCAGCCTTCTCGTTTCTGAATGCACCACATACTCCATCCTTGGAGAGGTTGGGAGAAATTCAATAACCCAGGACTTAGTTTTCTGGGGTGAGATGGATGATCTCAAGGCAATCCCAGCATCTATTATGTCCCTGTTGATGGTGAAGGGAAGAGCCTAGAAGCACAAGGGCAGATTAGTAGTTGTATTTCAGGAAGGAAATTTTGCAGGTTTTTTTTTGTCATCCCGAGACCGATTATGGGGGAGTGTTCAAAACTTCAAAATTGCATAGAACATTAAGAGATTTTTGTTGGCCTAAGATGGCAACGGACATCAAAGATTATGTGGCCCCATGCCATACATGAAGGAGGGCCATATCACTCTATTAGAAGCTGGCAGGATTTTTGCAACCCTTCTCCCACATACCCATCCATGGCCTACAGTCTCTCTATACTTCATTACTGATTTACCCCTGATCCAAGGTTTCATAGCTATATTGGTGGTAAATCTTTTCTAACACTGTCTCTGTGTTCCAGCAACTGCCACCTGATTCAGTAGCTGCTTCAGAAATAGGGAAGGTAGTTTTCATTGAGATAGCTTTACTGACTTCTTTATTAAGATCCCATGAGAACTCAGACTTCAAAGAGACTATATAGGAGAGAGTGAACAGCTTTGAAGTGCCTATGGAGGAGGGATGGGGCCATGTTGGAGGGCAGAGTAATTAATGTAGGACACGAACAGGCTTAGCCTGAGAGTGGAATTAGTATTGTCATTAGTTTGGAATTGCTATGCTCCCACAAGATATCCAAGTCCAGCCCCCCGCCATGAATACTGTTGATCCTAGTCTAGCACCAATTTGGCTTGATGAGATTCAGATCAGATTCTTGTATATAGGTTACACGTACTAAACCTTTACTACTTTGAACACAATTCCTGTTCCTGGTTATTTGTGCCTGTCAATGACCTTTATTAAGTAATTGATAAATTATTAGAATTTGAAGTATACATCACTATTTTTATACACTTAAAATTTTTTTTTTACAAATTTTATTGATTACAATATTTAAAAACATTGAATGTGATGGACTTCATTGACATACATTTTTGTCTTTACATCTCATACAAGATCTTATATACATTTATATACATTAGGTTTTTATATATTTAAACCCTTTCGGTTACATATCACTTGAATCATTCATTTTACGAATTCCCTTTCTGTTCCCTCCAATAATAAAATTTATTCCATATCATATAGTAATAAGATTCATCTTTCATTTCCAAGGTTAATCTATCCATTGCAGCGCAGATCAAAATCTTATCTATCACCTCGTCTTCTCTAGGTATTTCTCTAATCTTCCATTTCTGGGCAAACACCATTCTTGCAGCCATAATAACATGGATTATTAAATATATATCATCTTTACTATACTGTGCTGACAAGATTCCCAATAAAAAGCTCTCTAGTTTATAATTTATTTTTGTCCCCGTCATTTCCTCTAACCATTTCCAAATCTTAAGCCAAAACTCCTGAGTTTTTTTGCAAGACCACCATGCATGATAGTATACAACCCTTTCTTGCTGACATTTCCAATATTTAGATGACTGGTTTTTATACATTCTGGCCAGTCTTGCAGGTGGAAGATGGCACCGGTAGAACATCTTATACAAGTTTTCCTTGTATGATGTGGCTAGTGTTATTTTTTTATTCCGCTCCCATAGTAATTGCCATTGGCCCAGATTTATATTGTACCCCAAATCCTTAGCCCATGTCAAAAGAAATGGTCAAACAAATGGCAACTTCAAATCTCAACAAATAAATGCTCTGTCTTACATATTGGCAAAAAAAATCAGAAAATAAAATACAAGCTGAATAGTCAAGATCTTGTTGATGACCCAAGCTCTGTAAAGGACCTTGGAATACTCACCTCTAATGATCTAAGTGCTAGAGCCCACTGCAACTACATAGCCAAAAAGGCATTAAGAGTTGTTAACCTAATCCTACGTAGCTTTTTCTCTGGTAATATCACACTAATAACCAGAGCATACAAAACATTTGCTAGACCAATACTCGAATACAGTTCATCAGTCTGGAACCCACATTACGTATCTGATATTAGCACAATTGAGAAAGTCCAGAAATATTTCACAAGAAGAGTTCTCCACTCCTCTACTCGTTGTAGAATACCTTATGCCACCAGACTTGAAATTCTAGAACTAGAAAACCTTGAATTACGCCATCTTCGGTCTGACTTAAACATGGTATATAAAATCATACATTTCAATGTCCTACCTGTCAATGAATACTTCAGCTTCAACCATAACAACACAAGAGCACACAATAGATACAAACTCAAAGTAAACCGCACCAAACTTGATTGCAGGAAATACGACTTCAGCAATAGAGTGGTCAATGTCTGGAATACTCTACCCGACTCTGTAGTTTCTTCCCCAAACCCCAAAAACTTTAACCTTAGACTGTCTACTATTGACCTCACCCCTTTCCTAAGAGGCCTGTAGGGCGTGCATAAAGCGCACCAACGTGCCTACCGTCCCTGTCCTATTGTTTCTCTTATTCTTTTATTTTTCTTATATGTACCCATTTCATGTATTCACAACTATGTATACATTTATACTTATTATCTTATAAACAATTGGCAAATCAAATAAATAAATAAATAAATGCCCATCATTTCTTTTACCTGTTCTTCATGCATTTTATAGTCCAGCAAATATTTATAAATTCTCCTTGTTTGTTTGTCTTCTGGACCTAACAGAATTTTATCTAGTACCGAATCATGCATATTAATTCCCCATTCTTTCTTATCTTTACCATGCCTCGATTGAATTTGAAGATAGGCTCACCATTCTAAGTTATCTATCCCTTGTTGTTTTAGCTCCTGTCTAGGCTTCAATTGCCCCTCATCATTTAAGATATCTTTATAGTAATAGCTTTTTCCTGATTATACAAGTATGGGTATGCTAGAGGACGGATATCTCCAGTGGATATCTCTAGTGTAGATATCCAGGCTGGCATTTCCATATAATTTTGGGATTTAATTTTGTTCCATATCAAATATAAGGCTTGCCTTATTTTATGTCTTAGGAAATACTGGTGGGCAGTATGGCTGCCATACCACATAAACGTGTGCCATCCCTGCTGTAGATCATGGCCCTCTAATTGTAATATTCTTCTGTCTCTTAAATTTATCCAGTTCTTGATCCAGGTAAATGCGGCTGCCCAGGAGTTTCCATTCTGGGAGTCCAAATCCTCCTCTTTCTTTTTCTTCTTGTAATAACTTTAATTTAATTCTGGGCCTTTTCCCTTGCCCTATGAAGTTTATCGTCAATTTATTCAATTCCCCAAAGAATTTTTGGTCCAGTTTAACAGATATATTTTGAATAAGAGCACTTTTCATAGTATGGTCAACTTGATTGCTGATATTCTTTCTAATAAAGAGAGTCTTAAATTACTCCATCTTCCCAAGTCCTCTTTTATTTGTTTCAACAATTTATCGTCGTTATCTTCTTTAATTGTAATGCATCTCGCTGAAATGTTAATTCCAAGATATCTTATTTTTTTTACAATTTGGATGTCCAACTTCTTAGCCATTTTTTCCCCCTGTTTATTAGTCATATTCTTAACAATCATTTAAGTCTTGTCTTTATTGGTTTTTAATCCGGCAGTGTTGCCATATTCTTCAAGTATCTCTAAAAGTTTCAGGCCTATTTGTTCTGGATCTTCCATAATAAACACCAAGTCATCAACGAAGGCTTGAAGTTTAAAGGTCTCGCCTTTAATTTGTGGTTCTTGCCGAACTGTTCTTGCTAGCACTTCCAATGTGAGTATAAATAGCAACAGTGATAACAGACATCCTTGTCTGGTTCCTTTCTGTATATTGAAATTTTTTGTCATTTCTCCATTTATTAATATTTTGGCTTCTTGTTTAGTATATAACACCCTGATGGTATTTGCCAAAGTCCATATATCTAAGTTGTAATATTTTTTTTTGTTTTCAAAGTTTTCAAGATAGCTGCGCACATGGATGCTGCGACTGACCGCTCCTTCTTTCAGTGTATGGTGTGTATGATTCTGTGTGTGTTTTGGATCCTTTCCTTGATTGAATCCTGTGGGGCAAGGAGCATTTATAGTCGGCAAGCCTTGTTACAAATTGGACTGAAATGTGAAAAGACTATTGCAGACGATTTTATACATTCTTATAAATACCGAAAGAGGCAGCTAGGCCCCTGGGGGAGCCATGGATCACTATCCCTGTAGGAAGGAAGAAGAGACGGAGAAAGAGGAACAGGAAGAGGAAGAGAGGATGCCGTGCTGGGGTTTTCTTTAGGCTGAGTAAGTTTCCACACAAGTCTTCAATTCCAAGTATATTTCTTACCAATGCAAGATCTTCGACTAACAAAATGGATGAATTAAGGCTACAGATTGCAAAGAACTGCTGTGTTTTGCTTATCACAGAAACTTGGCTTCATTCACTCATTCCAGATGCAGTTGTTGAGTTGGAAGGCTACATAGCTCACAGGCAGGACAGGAGTAGAGATTCTGGCAAGATCAAAGGGGAAGGTTTAAGCCTTTATGTGAACAAAAGCTGGTGTATCAATACAAAGACTGTAGACAGCCACTGCTCCGTGGATCTGGAGTACATGACTCTTAAATGTAGGCCCATATATCTTCTGCGGGAATTCAGCGTGGTTTTGATTACTGCAGTCTATGTCCCACCTGATGCCAATACTACCATAGCTTTGGGATTCTTATATAACTTGTTAGTAATCAGCAGAATAAGTATCCTGATGCTGTGCATATCATAGCGGGGGACTTTAATCAAGCTAATTTAAAAGAAGTGATCCCTAAATTCTATCAGCATCAGGATACTTAGTGTGCTACTAGAGGAGCAAACATATTGGACAAAGTATATACCAACATCAAATATGGCTATAAGGTTATACAATTACCACATTTGGGACAATCAGACCAATTACCACATTTGGGACTGCTTTTAGCACCAGCGTACATCCCTCTTAGAAGATTGGCTCTGCCTATAATAAAGACAGTGAAATCTTGGGGCAGAAGATGCCTCCCAATAACTTCAGGATGGTTTTGAGAACACAAATTGGGACATCTTTTACCACCCTGACCTAGAGGAGCACACTGCAACTGTTCTGTGCTCTATCAAACACTGCACAGATACTATCACTGTGGATCACCTCTTCTGTGACAGAACCAAGGCCTTTAGGTCCGGTGATGGGGCAAGATACAGTGTTGCCAGAGCTAATCTAAAGAAGGGTATTCGGAGTATAAGAGGAAGATTGAGGATAATTTTTATAGCAATAACATGAGGCGAAGGATTCAACAAAATACAAACCATCAACTGACCAATGTCATCCCTGCTGAGGGGCATGCTTCATTGGTAGAGGATCTGAATCATTTCTTTGCTCGCTTTGAAGTGAAGACATCAGAGACAGATAAAATACAATCACCAGCCAATTGTAGCCCCCACCTCATTGTGGTGAGGTGAGGAGCATTCTGAGGGCTGTGAACCCTAGAAAGGCTGCCGGTCCTGATGGTATCTCTGGCCGAGTGCTTAAAGACTGTGCTGGTCAGTTGGCTGGAGTCTTTACCAGGATCTTCAATCGGTCTTTATCCCAGTCCATTATTCCATCTTGTTTGAAGGCTTCCACCATTGTTCCGCTGCCAAAGAAGTTCCCTATCAATAACCTCAATGATTACAGACCAGTGGCACTCATTCCTATCATAATGAAGTGCTTTGAGAAATTTGTCTGCCAGTACATCATTTCTGGTCTTCCGCATACATTTGATAAACACCAGTTTGCATACAGAAAAAATAGATCTACAGAGGATGCTATAGCCATCACCCTTCACACTGCTCTGACTCATCTAGAACAGCGGGGGGGCTACGTGAGGATGCTTTTTGTGGATTTTAGTTCTGCGTTTAACACAATTCTTCCACATAGACTAGTGTCTAAACTTTTGGACCTTGGGCTTTCTAATTCAATCTGCCTTTGGATTATGGATTTCCTGCCACTCACAGAGGGTCAGATTAGGTAATCATACCTCTTCAGCCCTTACTCTTAACACTGGTACACCACAGGCTTGTGTGTTGAGTCCCTTACTCTAAACTCTTTATGTGCATGACTGCATTCCCACTCACGCTAGTAATACTATTGCTAAATTTGCAGATGATACAACAGTGGTGGGATTTATCTCCGGGGGGGATGAGTCTGCCTACCAAGATGAGGTGGACCAGTTGCTTTTGTAGTGTGGAGACAATAACTTGGTCCTCAACACCAATAAGATCAAGGATCTTATAGTGGATTATAGAAGGAACAGATCAGACACCCAGCCCTTGCTTATCAATGGAGACATTGCAGCCCTGGTCAAAAGGACCCAGCAGAGATTATACTACCTGAGACTTCTCAGGAAACAAAAACTGGATGGAAAACTGCTGTTGACCTTCTACTGCTGCACCATAGAGAGCATTTTAACATTCTGCACCTCTGTATGGTTTGCAAATTGCACGGTGGCATATAGGAAAGCACTCCAGAGGGTTAATGTCATTGCCCAGAAGATCATTTGCCTTCTCCACTCTTTGGAAGAGCTTTATAGCTCCCACTGCCTTAAGAAAGTTCAAAACATTCTCAAAGATCCATCTCATCCTGGGAACCCTTTTTTTTGAACTATTATCATCTGGCAGACAGTACAGAATTATAAAAACAAGGACAAATAAGCTGAAAAACAGCTTCTATTCCAGGGCAGTGTCTCTTTTGAATTCTGCTGTGTAGTGCAGTGTTGGTATAGTGTCGGGGATTTTTGGTTCAATGTGTGAAGGGTGAAGGACGTGTGTTTGTGTTTATTTTCATGGTCATGGTCATGATGTGCACTGAAGATGGTGTTTGATTTCATTGTATGAGGTGCAATGACAATAAAAAATAAACTAAAAATGACCATTTAACATTATCAAAAGCTTTTTGGGCATCTAAAAAGAGGAAAGACACCTGTTGTCCCTATGAACTTCATAGAATTCTAGAATGTCTAGTATCATTCTTATATTGTGTTTAATTTGTCTTCTAGGGAAGAAGCCATTTTGATCTCTATCAATGAATTCATTTAAAAATCTTTTTAACCTCTTGATTGTGATCATTGCAAATATCTTATATCTTATGTTCAAAAGAGATATCGGTCTATAATTTTTAATCAGTGATAGATCCGAATTTTCTTTGTGTATCAATGTGATATTAGCTTTGGTCCATGATTGTGGAATTTTTGCCTCCTCTAAAACTGCATTGAAGACTTCTAATAATGGTTGGCCCAGAATGTTTTGGTGATCTTTATATAGTTCTGACGGGATGCCGTCTGGGCCTGGTGCTTTGTTGTTTTGTTTATTGATTGCCTTAATAAGTTCTGCCATTTTAATTTCCTCATTCAGCATAATTTTGTTTTTTCCATAATTTTGAGTATATCTGATTTCTTTAAACATGCCAATATTTTCTCTTCTATATGCCCATCATTTTCATTGTACAATTTCTCATAGAATGTCTGGGCGATGTTCTTCTTTGCATCTTCCTGATAGCATATCCTTTCATCTTCATCCTGTAGTTTAGTGATCCATCTTTTTTCCTTTAATCTCTTCAATTTATGTGCTAACCATCTCTCTAGTTTATTCACATTTTCAAAAAAAAAATCTGTTTTGTTTGTTTTAATTTTTGGGCTTGGGCATCTTTTTCAAGAAGATAAAGTTTGTGTTTGATTATATGCATTTGATTTTTAACACTTTTATTTTGTGGTTCTTTCTGTATTGTTGTCTCCAGACTTTTAAATTTGTCTTCTAGAGTTTTCTGTAATTGTTTCTTCTTGTTTTTGTTGTCCATGTATGCTATTGCCACTCCTCTTGTATATGCCTTTTCTGTGTCCCAGAGGTTTTGGAGGGATGTGTCCTCCTGTTTATTCTCTTTAAAAAAGAAGCCTAATTATTTCTCCGATCTTAGTCTAAAATTCTTATCCTTTAAGATTGATAGTTGAAAAGTCCATTGATGTTCTCTTATGCCCTTTCCAGTAGAGTTTCATAGGATTGTGGTCCACCCAAAGGTTTATCTCAATATCAACTTCTTTGATTTCTGAGTCCATCTCCTTCGAGATCCACACTATATCTATTCTGGACCACGACTTGTGTCTATTTTAGTAGTATGTAAATTTACTTTTCTCCGTATTCCTCTCTCTCCAGGTATCCTGTATCTTTAGATTGTGGCCATTTCAAAAAAAGTTCTTGGTAAAAGTCTTCTATTTCTTGTGGCATTACATTTATAGTTCCATTTTTGTCAACGATAGTGTTAAAGTCTTATATATAATACAAATCATATTCTATGTCTCAAATTATATTATGTAAACTTTTATAGAATTTTTCTTGGGCTCCATTGGGGGCATAAATTTCAACTTTCATTATTTTTTGTGGTTTATTATAATGTCAACTATTAATATTCTCCCTTCTTTGTCACTATATATTTGTTTGGCAGGGACCATGTCTTTAACGTATAGCACTACCCCTTTCTTTTTCTGTTGATGCAAATAAATTCCCTAGTTTTGGTTGTTCTAGTAGATATCTTTGGCTATCTTTTATATGGGTTTCCTGGAGCACTATTATATCCATCTTTTGGCATTTTAGTTTATTCTTAAAAAATTGTCTTTTTGGAGAATTTAGTCCGTTGATATTCATTGACCAAATCTTAAATTCTTCTCCCATTATTTTACTTATGCCTTGGTCTCGTGCTTCTGGTTGCTCTGATTTCTTTGGGCTCTTCGATTCTTCTTTCATCATTCTCTACTCTTTCTCTTTCTCCTCTTCCCTTTATCCAGAGTTTATAATCTTTCCCTTTCATTTTATTGTGTCATATTCTTCTTCTTTGTCTCTTGATTCTTCTTCATTGTTGAAATGCTGTTTGTAGAATTCCTCAGCTTTCTCAACTGTGCCAAGTCTGTATCTCCTGTCGTGCCACGTCACCATGATACCCTCAGGTGTCAACCACCTAAAGTTCATGCTGTGCCTATTCAATCTTGACGTCAGGAATTGGTAATTTCTTCCCAAGTTCCTCATCCCTTTTGGTACCTGCTTCAAAATGATTATCTGTTTGCCTCTATATTCTAGCTGCTTGTCTGTCATTCTATATAGAATTTCCTCCCTAATTGATTTTTTGATGAACTTAATATGGACTTATTTTGGGAGATTGTGTCTCCTTCCATAATTAGTTTGCACCCTGTAAATCTCATCCATTTCCAAAATCATTTCTTCTTTCTCCATTCTGAGAGCTCCTGCTTAGAAGATCTGCCATTGTATCAGGTAGATCTTCTCCCTTTTCTTTTGTGATATTCTGGAAATGCAAGTAGTGGGCCGCTCTCTCGGCTTCGAGAAAGATCACTGTCACTTCCAACTCTTTGTTGGCCAGAATTAGTTTTTCATTTATTTCCTCAACTTCCCTTTCTTCCTTTTCCATTCTTTGTTCCATTTCCATCAGTTTCTGTTCATTTTTGGTTATTTGCTGCTGGAAAGCTTCAAATGTTCCATCCATTATCTGTATTCTCTCTTTAAGTTCCCCTGTGTCATTTCTCACCTTGCCAATCTCTCTTTTCATCTCTGCGTAGTTTTTATTCATCGTCTCTTGCATATTTTTTAGCATTGCTTAAAGATCTTTAAACAAATTTGATTGTTCTCTCTGTAGCATGTCCTCTATAGATTTTTGAGTAGAGGGACTGGATGCCGTCGATGTCTGCAAGGTGGTTTTCTTTCCTGCGCCTATTTTTGTTAGGTTCGTTGTGCTTTTTAACAATTTCTTCAGAAAGTTACTATTTAGCGATAGTTTCCACTTCTTACTTTCACCTCTGTACCCTCCAGAGTTTATTCTCTCAATTATATCTTATCCTAAATCACTATATATGTATTGATGTGTCAATATAACCTCTATTTCTATTAATCTGATTAACCCCCCCCCAGAGGCCTTCAGTTGATTGGTTGATCTTTGGGATTTACTTTCACAGTGGTTTTATCAATTTCTCTTTATAATATCTTTTACTTATCGACTCTATTTCTTACCATTAATGATATATAGCACCAAAGCCCTTTAAAATTCTTATAAAATTTTATAAGAATATTATACTTTAAAAAGAGTTTAAAAAAGGTTTTAACCATAAATAATAAATCAATAATGGCAATAGTAAATGAAAATAATAATATTCACTTGTATCCACTTATTGTAGTTAATTGATTATGGCAACTTAGATACTGCGACAGGCAATGCTAACAAGTATAATACGGAAAATCACTATAATGGTAGTATTATATAACAATAATGTGTTATGTGCAAAACATAATCTATATGATACTATTAATTAATTTGTAATTATTGAATTAATCTATAATGACAATTTTAAAGTATATAACAATAATTGGTAATTCAAGGTTTAGTAAATTCACCACTTCAGAAGTATTCCAGTTGTTCCAAAACCTTTATAATCCAATATTTAGGTCCATTATAGTCCAGTATTGTCCAAAAAAGAAACCTTTTCTTTTCATTTTCAGTAATGTTTCCTTTGATCTTTTTCTTCTGTGGCCAGCAGGTGTCACATTTATCTAAATCTCACAGTCTAAAAATACAATGTCATTTCCCTCAGGGAGACTCCATTATGCCTCTTAGTTAAATCATTCAATTCTCCACTTGTTCAGAACTGTCTGTTCTTAGCCCTAATCTTCTTCTTACGATCCCTCTCTGCAGCACAGTAGCTCTGTTTTCCGCCCACAATTTTTTTTTACCACTGTGGGGGTTTACAGCTTTCCACTGGCAGCTGATATCCTGGCTTTTCCCTCTTTACAATTTCTTCTGCCCACCGATCACTCGCCGCTTCTTCCATTTATCTAGGGCTTACTCCTTTCGCCAGACACTGCTTCGCATTTTAGTTAAGTGCTTCCTCTCTCCACTTCACTTACAAGCCTGGGAATCTTATTGTCAAATTTGGTCCACCGTCGTTCTACTAGGTCATCGCTTTTTTCATCCCTGCTGTCAGATCCTCCAGTTGGCCATAGCTGGGCACCTTCTTCCGAGTCCACTCACTTTGGGTATTCTCCCATTTCCCACTGCGGGCTGCCGCTCGCAAACGATCAATGGGGCATCTCCACCTTTGGCTGTCCATCTGAGACTACCTTCGGCCCCGAAGAGTCCTGTGGATGCCGGATTAGCAGTTATGTAGGATGGAGATATCTGTCCATACAGCCACTCACTCTGACAGCTGGTCCCGCCCCCTATTTTTATACCCTTTTTTGATCCTACTGTTGGATTTTGTATATCTGGAGAATTTTCTTGCCTTTGGAGAGTGCTAATTCGATATATTCAATATAATGTGAAACTTATTTATATTCTACTTTTATTTAATTACAGAAAAAATACGTTGTCAGCATTTAGAACTTTCTGCATGTGTATTTGTATATGTACGTATGTATGCATGCATGCATGCATATATTTATTTCGCTGCAGGGTCACATTTCTGCATTTTGTTCATCTAGTTTAAATAGAAAAACTATTAATGCCTGATGTAATGAGAGGTTTAGTTCTTAGCTGGCTTTTCAGAATGATTCTGATTATAGCTGTGAGAGAATGACTGGTCCAAGGTTATTTAGTTGTATTCCATGCCTAACAGATAATTAGAACTTGATTTTTCCCACTCCTAGTCCAGCATCCTAACCATTACAGTATTGGCTCTCTAGGAGTGAAATTAATATAACCAATATGTTAACCACTAGGTTATAAAGGGTTGTTCATACAGCTTGAAAACTGAAAACAAAGATATTGAAAGAGATGGTATGCTAAAGGTAGGATAGGTTAAACTTTTTGGAACATAGAAAATTTATTGGGATAGTTTTTAAGGTGAAAAATATATTGTTTTATTATGTATTACATTTTTTTCAAAGCTTGGAATGAAATATTGATTATTTATTTTTGAAAAGATTATATAACCAACGCAATGAATGCAACAAAACAATTAAAACAAAAGACAATTGACAACTCATCTCCAGGAACAAGGAATAAAGGAGGAAAACAGAGCAGATATGAAGCTAACCCAATGGTTTTAATGCCTGCAGTTCCCAAAGAAACCATCACGCAGTATTCTCTGGGTCTTACTTCAGGAAATAAAGACAGAATGTTTGATGAGATGGATATGCTTAGAAATATTACAAAACATCTAAATGAGGTAGGCTAATCATTAACAGTGTTTATTATTTAATTTTTATCACTTTTTTGTATGTAATTGAATCAAAGGCGTGAAAGTACCTAATACTACAGCATCTTACTTTACTTGCAATTACAACTCTGTAAATAGATACCTTTTTGAAAATTAGTGTACTTTTTCAAGGAACTTAAGGGAATTAAATATCAGAGAAACATGTATTTAGATAAATGTGTTATTCAGAATAGCTAAACAAAAGATTATGATTCTAAGGAGGCTACATTTATTTGTGGAGTTTGTGAAGTCTCCTTAAAAAACAGGAAAAACATTTGTCCTATAGTCTCGCAAGAAATACTACTTGCTAGGAGAAGAGCATGAAATTGCCATGAGGCTGGATGCTTCTACAAGAAAATTGAGCATCATATAGCATTGGCCAAGCTCATCTGCAAAATATATAAAGGTAAATTGGATGCTGCTTGGCCCTGGAATTGAGTGAATAGTGGGCTGAATCATGCAAGTTTTTTGGGTGGCTGGATTTAAAGTAAGCATCAATGTACATGCTATAACTATTCTCCACGTGTCAGCCACTTCTACTGACCAGATTCTTGCTGCATTGTCTGGCTAAATAATGAGCTTGGGAGCAGGACAAGGCTCAGAGAATCCTCAGGGACAGAGGAAGATTTGGGAAGGCCCTTGGATTGCCAGATGTGAAATAGGCCTTGGCCTACAGGTTGTAACTGCCTCTCATGTGCTGGTTGCTTCTGTTGACTGGCTTTAGGCAATGTTGCTTTCATGAATAGCCAGCTTGGGAGCAGGCTTAGGCCTGTGGAACCCTGAGGTCCAGGAAGCAGAGCAGAGGTGGTATTCAGCAGCTTCTGGCAAGTTCTGGAGAAGTGGTAGCAGAAATTTTGAGTAGTTTGGAGAACCGACAAATACCACCTCTGATTGGCCCTGCCACCATTTATTCTCTGCCTCCCAAGTCCCAGATGATCGGGCTGGGTCTTCTTTGGTTGCCCTACACAGGAGAATGGAGCTGGAAATCAGGTTAGTGGGGTAGGAATGGAGATTTTACAGTATCCTTCCCCTGCCACGCCCATCAAGCCATGCCCACCAAGTCACAATCAGAGAACAGGTAGTAAATTTTTTTGAATCCCACCACTGAAGTAGGGCACAGGGTGCCTCAGACATGAGGAAGCCTTAGAAGGCCTAGAGAGGTTTGCAGGAGTGTGGTAAGGTCTGGGCAAGGTCAGGCCTCCAAGGATCTCCTTCCACCCCCGTGGCACCCCATGTTCCATCTAATGACCCACACATTTGTTTAATGATAGCATTGGGAAAAGCAGGAATAGGGGGTTGTTAAATGAGATGCTTCACTTAACAGCCACCATGACATGTGACTGTAATGGGCAGGTTCCATTAAGGTCATAAGTTGAGGATTATCTGTATATTTAAAAAGGTCACATTATAAAAGATGAACACATTCTCCAAGATGGGAGAATCCAAGATGGGTAGTCTCTAGTCTCATAGCTCTGCAGACCGAGTTACACCCCCTGGTAATGGTCCCCAGTTCTTCACTCAGCGTGTTCAGACCACCCTTTAAGGGCTCTGAATAGTTAAGATTGTAGAAGAATCTTCACCCCTGGGTTGAGTTTTTTTTCCCCTCTTCGAGTGGCTTAGAGCAGGTTTGACAGCTAGCCGGCTTGCTGGTTAGCACTTTTGTTTTTCACGTGTTTTTTTTTGACTGCCTTTAAAAAAAATTCTTTGCTGGTAGACTGGTTTTTGGAATTGTGATTGTAAATTTGGTTGGAGGTGACCCTGAGAGCCCGTGTGGCCCGGGCTGGGGGCGTGGGAGTCAGTGTCTTATTCAATGCACTTTCTCCTGGTCCGTTCTTATTGATCTGTGCTAGCCGCAAAAACGGCAAGGCGCTTCTGCCCCTTTTTGATATTGGCGGCCATTTCAGACATTTCGGGACAATTCTGCAGTTTGTCTTCAGGATTGTCCCTTGGGGGGGGGTACTGGACAGCTGGATTGAATCCTGAGCCCCTGTCCAGTCACCAGAGCACTGTGGCAGCTGTGAGACACTTGAGACTGCCAAATTGATTGTGGTGCAGCCAGCACTGACTCAACAAGCCTCTGATCTGTCAGGGCTTGTAGCAATTTTAAAGAGTCAGCCATTTTTTTCCGTTTTTGCTTTGACTCTTGCCTTAAATTGCGGAGCTGTGCTCACCACTTCTGAGTTGCACTAACCTCCTGAAGTGGTGGGCAGCTGCTGTGACCAAAGCAGACAGCTTTAGATCAAATAAATTTTGCTTTTATTTTTCTTTTGCCCCCTTTTTCCTTTTCTTTCTCCCTGTCAATGACAATTATTTTTGGCAGGCTCAAAATGGCCACCAGGGGAGCTGGCCAAGAATTATCAGCTCCTCACCAGAGTAAGGAGATCAACTAAATCCAGGTCTGCGGGGCTAGAAGCAGCAGCTAGGATCAGAGCTAGGACCCTAGCCCCTAAAAGACCCTCTAGGGCAGAGGATATGCAGGCCAGGCATAGACAAAAAGCCCTAGATAAGAAGTTTGATAAGGCAGTGAGAGACTCCAAGATTGCTGAAAACAGGGTCATCTCTCCTCTGCTCCCACAAGATGGCAGGCAGCAAAACCAATTGGCAGATAGACAATATTTGACTGCCTGATATCCTGGTGGCTCAAGTACTCAGGATTTGCAGGGAAACCTTCAAATCAAGGCAAAAGCCACTCATTATAATTCTGAGCCACCACAAGGATTTTTGATTGCTGTACCTGGAAGCCAAGCCTCCAGCAGAACCAGACCTGCGCCTGAAAATAAAAAAGCCACCTTTATCCTATAGTGGCTGGGTTGCGGCCTGAGGAGACCCAAAGGCAAGAGATGCCATCCTTCATGAGAGCCTGGATCTCCCAAACAATTAGACAAGAATTTCAGGCTTAAGTCAACCAGCTGCGCCAGCTGCCTGGTTTGGACACCAACAGAGGCGTTCCTCAGGGGCAGGGGCAGGCTTCTGCAGAACAGCCGATCTACTTCAGAAATAGTTCTGCACACCCTTCGGAAAGAAGCCAGTCTTATGTTTCCAAGAGGGACCTCCTTCCAGAGAGGGTTTTTCGGATGGGGAGTCAGAGGTCGCAGGGCCCCCCTCCTTTAAGGACCTTTTCCAGCTGGCTCTCTCCAAGACTCTGCTGGTTAAGGCTAAGAGCACAGCTCATCTTTAAAAAAGGGACAAAGTCACTGGGCTCTTCCCCCAGAGGGGGAGGATCAGAAAGATTACATATTCATGGAGAAAGCATCTGTGGTGGACGCTGTACCTGTGCCCCAGACATTTATGAATGTGATTAAAAAGCAGCAGGAGTTTCCCCTGGGGGGTACACTCACCCTAGTGGGTCTGAGTCTACCTTATTTAATGGGTGGCTGCGGCAGCTGCAGGGTAGAATCCCACCTGAGGACCTCAGGGTGCATCAGGACTTAAATAAGATAATAGCCACAGCTCAATCAACAGCTAATGCCACCCTCATGTCAGCTAAAACTTTTTCTAGAGCCATGGCCTCATCTGTAACAGCACGTAGACTCATCTGGCTAAGAAACTGGCAGATGGACTCCAGAAACAAATGGAAGCTGGCATTTGCTCCCTTCAAGGGAGAGAGACTTTTTGGGAAGGCCCTGGATCCCTTTTTTCGATGGAAACCAGGGACAAGTGAAAGATCCTACCCTCCCAGGGGAAGCGTTTTGATTACAGGTCTCCACCCTACTACAGAAAGCCTTCCTTTAAACAGGGGGAAGCTGGGGCAAGCTTTCCCCACCAAAGTAGGCCCTTCTTCCAAAGATCCTCATTTCAGGCCGATAGACCGGCCTTTGCCGCCAGAGGGCATCAGAGGCAAGATGACAGAAGATCCTTTTGGGGTTCCAACAGACCTTTTAGATGCAACAAGTGACACCCAAGCTTCCTCTCCCACAGGGGGCCGTCTGGGACTGTTCTGGCAGAGGTGGGAACAGATCACAACAGACACTTGGATCCTGACAACTTTATGGTCAGGTCTCTCTTGGGAGTTTCTTTCCTCCCTCACTAGTGCCTTTGTGTGCTGCCCCGTCTCAAGGGACCCCTCAAAGAGGGATCTCATGGAATCGGCAACCCACTATCTGCTGGACATTCGGTCCATCCATCCAGTTCCTGGAGACCAGGAGAGACAGAGGTTCTATTCAATTTGGTTTGTGATTCCAAAGGCCTCGGGGGTGACGAGCAATCCTCAACTTGAAAGGGCTCAACAGGCATCTAATCTACCGAAGATTCAAGGTGCACTCCCTCCACTCTATCCTTCAGGACCTGCGGGAGGGAGATATTTTTGGCTTCAGTAGACCCGACAGAGGCCTACCTCCATGTGCCCATAGACCCCAACCACTGTCAGTTCCTGAGGTTTTGCTATGGTGGCCACCATTTTCAATACAGGGCTCTCCCGTTCGACCTGTCATCAGCCCCACAGATTTTATCAAGCTCCTGGCGGCCGTAGCGGCATACCTCAGATCCTTACCCATACGGATCCTATGCTATTTGGATGACATCCTGATAGCATCCTCTTCCAGACCTCAGGTGGAGGAGGATATGATGTCGACAATCAGGATCCTTCAAGAGCATGGGTTCTCGATAAACCTGGACAAATGCTACCTAGTAGCATCTCTTGCATTTGGGGACTATCATACACACTTTAACCGGCCAGGTCTTTCTCTCACAGGAGCGTTGAGACAGTATAAGGGATGTCACATCACAGATCCTGTCTGACAGAGAGGCGCCTATCATCTTGCTGTGTCAAGTTCTCGGCAAGTTGATATCGTGCATTGGGATCATCCCAGGGCCCGCTTCCATGCCCGAACCCTGCAGTGGTTCCTGCTCCCCTACCAGAACGCGGGCAGGGGTGACTCACCAAGGAGGGTTCACATCCCCTTGCTAGTTTTTCTTTCTCTCCATTGGTGGCAATCCTGAGCCATGGATCAGGGTTGTTTGCACAGAGGATTACCATCACCATCGGCGCCAGTCTGTATGGTTAGGTGGTCATGGGAGGAGCTCGCCCACAACATAAATTGGCTAGAGCTCAGGGCTGCCTGCTTAACTCTCAAGGATCTAAGGCAGGAGGTGATGGGAGACAGGTTTGTCTCCTCACAGACAATGTGGCCACCAAGGCCCACGTAAACCGGCAGGAGGGCACTCACTCCAGATCTCTAATGCAGGAGGTGACTCGGTTTGTGCAGGTGGGCGAGAGACACCTGTTGTCCCTGCGAGCAGAAAACATCTGGGAGTTTCCAATGTGCAAGCAGACTGGTTGAGCAGGGCCACAGTCGACCAGTCGGAATGGCGACTGCATCCCAGTCTGTTCCAGGAGATGACGGAACGGTTCAGCAATCTGATTCTGGATCTCTTTGCATCTCCAGAGAACTCACAGCTCCCAAGGTTTTTTGCATGGTTCCCAGCACTGGGAGCAGAAGGGGTCAACACTCTCCGGTGCAGGTGGCCCCAAGGGCTATTGTATGCCTTCCCCCCTTCCCCTGATTCTGGGAACAATCAGAAAGGTACTGACAGAGAGGGCGGAGGTTCTGTTGGTAGCCCCTTACTGGCCCAGGCGCCCACGGTTCACCTACCTGGTGGGCCTGGTGGTCGCCAGACCCTGGACAATTCCCCTGCACAGGATCTCCCTCAGCCAGGGCCCGATTGAGCACCCAGATCCAGCCTGGTTTCGGTTGACTGTCTGGCGCTTGTGTGGGTGCTCCTGAAACAGGAGTAGTTTTCCAGAAGGGTCATTCAGACCATTCAGGCAGCCAGAAGACCTTCTACGACCAGGATATACGACACATCATGGAGGATTTTCTGCGGCTGGTGTGCCAGTCACCTATTGGAACCTACTGGTGTGTCTGTGGCAAATGTATTAGAGTTCCTGCAAGAGGGGTTGGACAGAGGTCTCACCCCCAGTACCTTGAAGAGACAGGTGGCTGCCTTGGCCTCGGGTTTTTTGGTCAAGGACTCAACCACTCTGGCCCAATGCCCCAGGGTGAAAGCCTTCCTTAGGGGAGCCACTAATTTGAAGCCACCGGTGGTCCACCGTTACCCCACCTGGGATTTGCCTAGGGTCCTGCAGGCACTGACTTGTCCCCCATTTGAACTTTGCGTGAAGTCAGTCTTCGCCTACTCACGTGCAGGGTGTCATTCTTAGTGGCCATTATTTCAGCCAGGCGTATCTCGGAGTTGACGGCCTTATCCATCAGAAAGGACCTGTGTGTTTTCCATGCAGACAGAGTGGTTCTGCAGTTGGACCCTACCTTTCTGCCCAGGATGAACTCCTTATTCCATCGCTCATAGGATTTTGCCTGACTTCTGTCCAGGGCCTATCCATGCACTGGAGAGAAAATGGGACACCTTGGACGTTAGGAGGGCCCTCCGTATATACATCAAAGGGACCTCCTCTTTTAGGAGGACTGAAGCCCTGTTCGTTTCCTTTTAGCCGTCAACTTTGGGTCGCAGGGTGACACCATCTACCATGGGTCGCTGGCTTAGAGCCTGTACTGCAAATGCCTATGAGTTACTGGCTCTTCCTGTGCCCAGGAGAATCACTGCACACTCAACCAGGAGTGCAGCAACCACTGCAGCCTGGGCAATGCAGGCTTCGGTTCTGGACTTTTTTAGAGCTGCGACTTGGTCATCTGTGAGCCCATTCATAAGACATTATAAAATTAACTCCTTTGCCTCAGCAGAGGCGTCCTTTGGAAGACGAGTCCTGCAGGGTGTTCATGTAGAAGTGGGGACCTTCAACCAATCCAGTTCCCTCCCGTAGGACAGCCATCAGCCAGCTTTGGTATGTCCCATCCTGGATTCTCCCTTCAGCTCAGTGGAAAAGGGGTGTTGGTCCTACATTTCTTCTCGGGGAGCCGAAGGGAGAATCCAGTCCCACCCTATATTCTGTCTGGTCGGAGTAGGGAGGAAATGTTTTTTTCTCGCAGTATCAAATAGGCTATCTGTTAGAGGACGAGGAGCAGCTGGATTCGCTTCAACATCATTCAGAACTGGTGACCGTTACCAGGGGGTGTGTCCTCGGTTTTTCAACTCAGTCTGCAGAGCTATGAGACTAGAGACTACCCATCCTGGATTCTCCCTTCGGCTCCCCGAGAAGAAGCATTCAGGTAGGACCAATGCCCCTTTACATAATAAATATAAGTTATGCTTTGGTTTGATTAATGGATTGTTCTTTTAGCATGAACAAAGGGTATTGCCAGAGAATATGACTTTAACAGTTAAAAGGATTTGCCAGACTTATTTAATACAAATATTCTTTTTGCTGAGTCTTCATTTTCTTGCTAAAATCCAACAACCAACCATGCAGACTGAGAGTTATTATTTATTACTTGTTAAATTTATTTGCCTCTTACCTCAGCATGGAAATATTTTAGGTGTCCTACAACAATAAAAGTGAGAAATGAAAAGAGTTAAACAGAACAGAAGTAAAATAACAGAACAGTAAAGTAAACAATGAAAAATGAAATTGAAGAGAATGTTTGAACATTGTAGCTTATGACTATTATATTGAAAAGTCATCCTTGGTGTCACCTTTGGAAGCCATATTGAGATTTGATGCTCCCATGCTGCCACAATTGAGCCTGAGAAAGTGGGAGGGAGGAATTCATTTGACTATAACTAGTTAGACAAAAGAACATTTTTTTGTTGGTTCAAGGTCACTGAGTGTGGTGCATAATGAAACGGGAATCTTACTTTAGGACTGATGGAGATTGGACCATGTGATGTGGTGATGGCTAAGGGGGAATGGATTTGTAGTTTTGACTTTTGCAAGGAAGCCTGAAACTTTCAGATTCAGGATTCCACAGATGTGCTAGTTACAATCCAAATAAAGGTACCTTTGAGAGATGTCTGTCTCGGAGTTATTGATTGGAATGGAGGGTTGCTGGAACATTGACACGTGGGTTCTAATTGAGGATGCAGCAAATAATTGGAAAGTAAATCACATAATATTTGAATAATGGCAATTACTTAGTTTAATGTACATTTTTCAGAATGTTTTATTTCTCTAATGTAAGGGCAGATCACAGCAGATGATACTATGCAGCTGGTCTGGAAAAAAAAGGTTGGTTAAATGGATGGGAATTCTTTGAAAATTCCATAGTTGTATGTGAACTGAATAATTGAAAAAGCAATTACAAAAGAAAAAGAAAAGAAGAAGCATGGAGCTTGAATATTTGAGGAAAAAACTCACCCAGTGATATCTAACCATCCCATAAGAAAAGGTTTTTTTGTAGGTCCCATCTACAAAGTGTTTATGAAAAAGAGGGTAAATTAACTGTTTGTGAATTATAGTGCTCTCCTGATGACTAAATTAACATGGTGTTGTATTAATGTTTTGTTTATTTGGTGATTTCATTCTGGTTTTTTTTGGTATTGTTTATGTGTAATTGTCACCCAGAGACACAAATGTAAGATTTGTGTATAAACTAAATAAAGAAGTTAAATGCTAAGCACCTTAGATCATTCTCAAGAAAACCTGATATGTAAATTTTGTCATCAGTGATCAACCTTGACTTGAGGCAAATGCATAAAAGTTTCTAAAATTAAAGGAAAAGAGAAGCCTATCATAGATAAGACTTAATGATCTAGTTTCTAACATTAGGAAAATAGGAAGCATTGCCAATGAGAGATTAGAACATTATTTGGAATTTTTTGCAGATTGTACATACAATGGAAGATGTGTATATAAAGGAAGGTGAAGTTAAAGAAAGTAAAGAAGAAGAGGAGGAAGAGGAGGAAGAACTATCTGTAAATAACATTACATACTGTTTAAATAGGCCTAATTTTAACATGAGTGATGTTAGTTTTAGAGTAAACTCATATTAATGAGCAATAACAAAAGATGTAATACAGGTACTATAGTTCTTGTTTAATTATCACAATTGAGACCAGTAACTTGGTCATTAAGGAATACTAAGTGAAACCACACTTTTGCTTATGACTTTATTTGAGCTTTCCTTTATTTTACCTGCAAAGATTCTAAGTTATAGGATTGGTGGCAAAATTACCTTTTCATCACTATTGAATGGTCACTACTGAATGGCCAATTGCTAACTGAGGACTAATAATTGTTCTGAATTATTATGTTGTGAAATTATGCATAACTATTAATGTTAGGTTCCTTGACTTCGACCATTTACAATCTAAATTCTGGGCTCTATTGTGGTCATAAATTGAAAACTACCTGTAGTGCTACAGGCTTTAGGTGAGAGTATTCTTGAACACAATTCAGAAGCTATAACTGGTATAGAATATAGCAACCAGTTTTCTGACTGATTTCGCAATATAATACTTATTCTATTAGAACTGTATATGCTACCAGTAGAACTCTATTTCAAGTTTCAAGTGAATACTTATAAAACCTCTTAGATTGTGTCCCTGTTATCAGTAGAACTGTTTTCTTTATGTAGAATCTATCTAATTTATATATGTTAAGTGAGATGATTCTTTGCTAGTTGCCTAAAAAAAACCTAGATGGAAATTAAGCTCATCAGCCCCTATGAGACAATTTCCCCCCAAGTTTAATAATTTCTTTACTTTGATGATGTCCCAGAAAGTGATAAAATAGTTTTATTAAGGGGCATTTTAACTTGTATGATGGCAGCTATGCTTTTATTTATAGTTTTTTTTTATATTCTGTTAATTATGTGGCTTTATAAATAGATTTTTGATTTTATTATTGTTTTATCTGTTTTAAAGCCCCTAGAATCAAAGGAATATGCAATATATAAATTTTAGTAAATAAGCAGAGTGCCAGTTTGTTCACTGGAACCTACCATTCCAGTTTATATAGGGTAGTATCCTAGCTAATGTTTTCATTCTTAATTTATATAAGTAAATGCTGTCATTACTTCATGTAAATGATAAAAGTTGTAAATTTATTTTAAAAATAAGAATTGTAATAAGATTATTACAAATCTCAGAAATAGTTTTCCCTAGCAATATTTTTAAAATAAAGATACTATATGAATATTTTTGTCATTGGAAGGAAGATTATGAAGATATGACTTCTTTCCTGATATGTTGTTCACAACTTAGAACACAATTGGAAAATGCACTTCGTGAAGAAAAGCAAGTATGTATAATGTTTATTGTACTGCATAAGCGTAAGATTTTATTTACTGTTAATTGTCATGTTTTGTTATACTTGAAAAAAAATCAACTTTAGTAGCTACCAGTTTTTTGGAAATTTAGAATAAATATGGAAAGATAGATGTTTCAATAGAATGGTAAGCATATGGTAAATCCCCACCTCCATTGCAAAAATACAAAGATCAACCTAGCAAAAAAGTCTAGTAAGAGAAAACATTTCCTGCTTAAGCTGACATAAGGAGGTACAATTTGGAAACCTAGACATTTCTCACTTTGTTATTTTGTATTTAAATTGTTATATAATAAAATTGATGGTGATTTATAATATTTTCTTTCTTAGATATTAGACTCATTGCTTAAGGTAAGAAAATTTTGATATATATCTTTAAAATATGTTTTATTTTATAAAAATGTAATCTGTTAATATCTAATTTTATTTTATTTTTTTTCTCAAGTGGTTTGAAAAGGAGGTCCATGAGATGGAAGAGGTAAACCTAGAATTTTGATTGTTAAGATCTAACACAAACTATTTAGAAATATGTGGTAACCATGTGAATTGTTTCTCTATATATTCTGCAGTTTCTTTATGTTAAATTTTAGAATCTAAATAAAAGGACACAATATAAGGATTAGCCATTCTTACTTGAGCAGGTACAACAGACATTTGGGATTAATCTTAATATAATTAAAAGTGTTTCTATAATAATGGCTAATACTAATATATGAAAATTTCTCAAAACAAAAATGAATAATTTGAATTATTTTATTTGAAATCTTTTGCAATTATTTTTTCTTCAATACTGGCCATCTTCAGTTTATTCTTTCATTCAATTGCGTTCAATTCTCAGAGAGGAAAAAATAAATTTGAAATTTCCAAATTCCATCCTTGAAAGATGGAGGTTGAAATCCCCTAATAATAGTAGTTAATACTCCAACACTAATTGAATGATGAAATCATTCCTAATATGTCCCTGCACACCAGCTTTAGATGCAAATATTCACAACTGATTGTTTATAGACAAAATGATCACCCTTCCTGTTCCCAAACTTGGCTGCTGTAGAATTCACCTATTAGGGTTAGGGTTAGTACTCTAGTTAGTATAGTTAGTCTTTCCAATGTTATACATAAAGCAAATATTTCCAGAGACTTAATAATGTTCTTTGCCATCAGATATTTATGTGCCTCTTCATTACTCCAGTGTCCCTTTCTCACTAATAACCCCATAAAAAAATCTTTTTACTTTCCCCACTTTTTCCACCTATGCTAATCCTGCCTCCCATTGAGGGGGAGAATACAACACTTATGTCTAGTTGCAATTGTAATGGCCAAACAGACATGAACAAATTCAGATAGAAATTTCTCTCCAGGACTTTTCTACACCTATATCATGGAAAATATACTACATCTGGAGCATCCAAAATTGCTCTGTGCTGTTTCAAGCCATCACCAAAGGATCCCCAAACTGACGATCTTCTTGCATGTAGTTTGATTTATCACAATTTTAGTGATAGTACCTTTTCCAACTGCAGTGAGATACTCTGATGGTCTCCATCATCCCACCTCTCAGATTGCTTATTACAGTAGAAAACAATCACATTCCATAAAAATAACCACCTATTTTTTTTTATCCAGCTTGGCTATCCTGGCTCTCAATTGAAGCCATTCCAAAATAACATTTTTCCACTTCATGTCAGTCACCTTCTCATTATTAGTAAAGTATACTTTTTAGTTCATTTTAAGAAATTGGTCTATTTATGCTTAGTGGGTTGGTAGGTGGTTTATTAAAAATGCATTAATTTTTCTTTCAGGTAAATGCAATATTTTAATTATTATTATACATAATTAAAAGTATGAAAGTTTGCTTTTACATTATAAGTAGACCTTGACGTATGACCACAGTTGAGCCCAACATTTCTGTAGCAAAGTGAGATATTTATTAAGTGAATTTTGCTCCATTTTATGAGCTTTTTTGCCAAAGTTAAATGAATCACTGCAACTGTTAAGTTAGTAACATAGCTGTTAAATGAATCTGGCTTCTCTATTGACTTTGCTTATCAGAAGGTTGCAAAATGTGATCACATGGTCCCGGGACACTGCAACTGGCATAAATATGAGTCAATTGCCAAGAGGCTGAATTTTGATCATGTGATCATGGGGATGTTGTAATGGTCATGTAGGAGAAGCAGTCATTAATCACTTTTTTCAGCACTGTTGTAATTTTAAACTGTCACTAAACAAACTGTTGTATGAGGGCTATCCACAAAATAGATTACGTTTTCGTCTGTAGCAAGAAGGGGCGGAGCTAGCGTGGCCATCTTTGGTCTTTGTGTCCGCCGCTCAGTCTGCATCTAGTCGTGCTAGTGGCAGGTTCGTATCATTGCCCGTTATTTCACAGCAAATGTTTGAAATGTGTGCCGCAATTGAAAATCCCGCGAGTTGTGAGGTGCGATCAGTGATAAGGTTTTTGTTGGCAAAAAACCATAAACCGATTGAAATTTTTCAGCAACTGTGTGAAGTGTACGGGGACAACATAATCACTGAAGGTGGAGTGCGCCAATGGTGCATTAAGTTTAAAAATGGCCGAACTAACGTTCATGATGAACAGCGGAGTGGACGTCCGAGCATTGTGACTGATGAACTGGTTGCGAAAGTCGATGACAAGATTCGTGAAAACCGCCGTTTCACAGTAACGGAACTTTTGCTTAGTTTTCCACAAATTTCATGCAGTTTTTTGCATGTAATTGTTACACAAAAGCTAGGCTACCACAAATTTTGTGCAAGATGGGTGCCAAAAATCCTGACAGAAAACCACAAGAGTCAGTGTATGGCCGCATCATTGACATTTCTGTACTCTTACGACAAAGATGGAGATTCATTTCTTGATCGAATCGTAACTGGAGATGAGACTTGGGTCAAACATGTGAACAGCGAGACCAAATTGCAGTCTATGGAGTGGGGGCACACAAATTCCCCCAAAAAACCAAGAAAATGTTTGCAAACGTTCTCTGCAAGGAAGATTATGGCGACTGTTTTTTGGGATAGGCAAGGTGTGCTTCTTATCGATTTTCTGGAACATGGTGCAACAATAAACTCTGTGAGGTATTGTGAAATGTTGCAAAAACTAAGAAAAGCAATTCAGAACAAGCGTAAAGGAAAGTTAAGCTCAAAAATTTTGTTTTTGCATGACAGTGCCCGACCCACACACAGCAAATCGCACTTGAAAAGTCCTGAATGCTTTCAAGTGGGAGATTTTTCCTCATCTGCCCTACAGCCCGATCTTGCACCAAGCGACTACCACTTGTTTCCGAGGATGAAGATCTGGCTTGGAACACAGCGCTTGACGACGACGCGAACTGCGGGCGGGCATGACTGACTGGCTCAAATCTCAGGCGGCTGAATTTTATGGCGGAATTACAAAGCTTGTTCACCGCTATGATAAGTGCCTCAATTTGTTCGGTGAATATGTTGAAAAGTAGTATTTAAGTGTCACTTTCAAGAGTATAATTTTTTTTTTTTCCTACACTTTGTTTTTTTTCTATCGCAAAACGTAATCTATTTTGTGGATAGCCCTCGTACATCAAGGACTACCTGTATATGTTTTACAATAGCTTAATATTGTAGAGACAATTCTACTATAATAAATACAATAGCTTAATATTGTAGAGACAATTCTACTATAATAAAGTACATTATTTGAAACAGTGAATGTGGTGCTTCTTTCAAGCTAATTGAGAAAACCTCTGTTACTATACAACAGATTACGTTAATATTTTGTTATCTAACTATATTTCAGTTAGGCGAGGAAGAAATTATCCCAGACTGGCAAGTTCCTCTAGCAGATAAAAGCATAACAAATAATATCAATCAGTTACTGAATCGCATTCAAAGACTTGAAGAACTAAAAGGCCGTGTTCAAGAACTACCCAAACTTATTCAGTTTTCTATACCTAAACAGTAAGAATACCATGAAACATAGTTATGTTTAAGACATTATGATATCAATAATACAAAATATGTTTATTATAAAGATAGTTATAAATATTATTAAACATAAATAGTATATAGAAAGTACAATATTTTGTTTACTAGGCACTGCCACAGTATATTTCCTTCATAATTTAATTATATAATTATTATATTAAATTTTCTCAAATAAATAAATGCCTAATATAAATTGTTTTGTTTATTGTTTCTCTGACTTCTACAAGTAATAGGGAAATTAACGGGAAGCACTGTTCTCTGCAAGAATGAAAAGACCAATGATGCATAGTTTCCAGGGTTTTTAAACTAGATATTGTAGAAGGCAATGATAGTAGTAATACATTCTCTATATGTCCTGTCTAACTACACACACACAGCATACATGCACGCGCGTGCGCCACACACACACACACACACACACACACACACGATTACTTATTGAGGCATTGCAAGTCCCTAACGTTATTTCCCAAGTCCCTTCACAAGAAAGGTAAAGTTGCAATAAGTCTGAGTTTGCAAAAAGGGATGAAGTGAAAGGCAAATACAAAGTCTGAGGGCAAGGCACAAGCCTGCAAGTTCACACACAAAGTCCAAACACAATAACTAAAGTCAAGGTCCAGATTCAGAATCCAAGCCAAATCCAAGGTTCAATCACAAGGTCAGCAAAAAAGGCATAGGTCCGGAATCATGAAAGGAGGAATCAAAAAATTGGAGGACAAGCACTGCAGGAAACAGGTGGTTGTTTCTTATGTTGCTTTGCTCCAAGCATCAGTTAAGTAGCTACCAGCCAGTCCAGCTCATTAGGAGGGGTGTGGCCACCTCTTTGCAAGTAGCCTTGCCAACCACTGCTATGCCTCCCTCCGTTTGGCCCTGCATGGCCTGGGATCTGTGAAAGAGATAGTTCCTCATCCTCACTGCAGCTGCACCTCTTCTCTGCCTTGTGCTTCTCACTGGTCATCTGAGCTTCCTGACTGCAGCTGAATCTCTTCTCTTTCCTTTTCAGCCAGGCATTCATCCAGTTGCCTTTCTGACAGCATTTCCGAAATTCTCGGCCTCTCTTCCTCTTCTTGCCCATCCACTCCTGGTACAGAGCCCCTGTGTCTTCCTGATTGTGCTGTCTTGCTCACTCACACACACATATACGTAACCATGGCTTAGTGGTTTTACACAAGCAGACCAATGCTAGTCCACAGAGCAATGGCCAACGAGTCCACAGGGCACTTGAAAGCTTCCAAATCAATATAAACAAACTAGGCAAAATTAAATCCACAATACAAGAGGGTTCATGAAGCTAGTTCAGAGTTCACAAGGCACAATCCACAATCCAAGTAAAGGCACAATCTAAAGCAAGGCAGGGATCACAACGATCAGAAAACACACATCTAGGAAATGAACACATTCCCAGCATCGCCTCCATCTGTCTGCTGTGCTAAATAGCCAGCTTTTGGTACAGCCCATCAAGAAGTGTGAGGCTTTCTCCTTGCGAGTAATCTGCCTGACCTTCACTGCTCCTGCCTTTTCTCTGTACTTCTTGTTCTTGGATCAGGTGCAGAAGGCTGTTCCTCTTCCTCATCCCTGACTGGCTATAGGCTGCATACTTTCTCCATCTGATGCCTCAGGGCTATCCTACTGTAGCTGTGCTTCAGCCAAATCACTGTCAGTTCATTGCTTGGAGCCATTGACCAATTCCCCTCCTGATGTGTCAGGAACTGGTTCATCCTCCCCCACGCTGATATCTGAAAAGGTATCTGGGGAAGCATTTGGGAGAGGCGTCACACTGGTACTGCACTGTGCCTTACTCTGAAGTCCTGAGAGCCAGTTCTCCCTGCTCTGATGAAACACAGCACAGCACAGCACAGCACAGCACAGCACAGCACAGCACAGCACAGCACAGCACAGCATAGCATAGCATAGCATGTATACTATAATACATACAGCAAATAATTCAAAAAGTGATTTATAAAGTAACCCATATTCCAGAATTGAAAATAATTTGTGTAGCAACAGTGTGACAATTAATAATTTTAACTGTATTCTTAGCTCATTTTTAAAAGCACCATTAATACCCAACAAATTGCAGAGATTTTACCATATATATTGTCTGCATATGGGTACACTCAGTTCAGGCAGGTTGCCACAAGGCATGTACGGTTTCTCCTAAGATTTAAACATGTACAGCACTAATTAGTTGGAGTCATAGTTGAGGTAATATTCTGTCTTAAAATAATCACAAATAATGAGACATTTTCTCCTGTGCTTGTTCTTTCTCTTACTATTACTCCTGTCCTGATTCCCACAGATAATTAATTCCCTCAATATTACTGGTCTATACTAAATAGTATTTTCTGCATAGGTTTATGTTCCTATAAACCAGGCATGGGCATTTTATGGCCTGTGGGCCATATCTGACCCTTTAGCTGTCCCTATTTAGCCCATGGTGGCAGCAATATCAGCAATAGGGTAGCAGGGGCGGTGATGGGATAGTGTCAGTGGGGAGGGATAAGGACATTGATAGTTCTCCACAGCAGTCCCAGTTTCTCATATAGCCTCTTGGAAAAATTAATTGCCCACCCATGCTATAAACCAATTATATAAGTTTTCACTATGACAGTATAAGGGCAACAACTTACACTAATGCTCTAAGTCAGGGGTGTCAAACTTGCGGCCCGGGTGTTGACCCTGCCCACCCCTGTTTTAATGAAGGGAAAAAAAGTCATGATAAGTCACATGATGACAATGTGATGCCGCAAGTTTGACACCTCTGCTCTAGGTCAAAGGTTGTCAACTTTTTAGGTAGTGCAGGCAAGGCAGGTACATAAAGCATGTAGTGCCTTTATTGAAGTTTATAGTAACAGAATATTTGCAATTTAGAAGAAGTAGTTCTTTATGGCTCTTCTAAACCATAGCAGAGTGGGGGCTGTTTGGATCTCAAGGGAAAAATCATTCTAGAATGCAGGCCCCTCTACAGAGAAGAACTATTCACTGATCTGTCAGTTACCAGTGAACTTCCAATGCTGAAATGAATATTTCAGATTTTATTTCTAATATTCTAGCTCTCTAATTTTTATATTGACTCTCAGTTTTCATATTAACCCTTCTTTCACTATTCTGAGGATTATATTTTGTGACATAATTATTCTTGAAAACAACACTAGAAGGTAATAATTTTTTTATGGAGTAATGTCAAAACTAACAGGAATTACCAAAAGTATTATATATAATATAAGCAATATTTAACCCCTTGTTATTTGGTGTTTTCTTATTTGGTATTTGTTCTTAAAGCACTGAAGATTAATAATGTCTTTTACATAATATATATTCAAATTATCATTACCCTGTTATATTATATTATATTATATTATATTATATTATATTATATTATATTATATTATATTATATTATATTATATTATATTATATTATATTATATTATATTATATTATATTATATTATATTATATTATATATATTATATTATATTATATTATATTATATTATATTATATTATATTATATTATATTATATTATATTTATTATATTATATTATATTATTATTATATTATATTTATTATATTACTTAATGTGTTATATTAACAAAGTAGGATTTTTGTATTTTTAACATAAATAAACTGTGACATGTAAAAATTATGTGTAGAACTTTGCTAAATGAACATTGAATTTGTAAATCTAGATTTAATACTACCAATAATGTACATTTTGACAGGGAAAAGAAAAAAGCAGTAAGCCCAACACCTCCCACTCCAAAAGATCCAAAAAATATAATTGAAGGTAATAATTCTGATTTATTATGGACATCAAGGCCTCAAAAAATAATTTTGAAAAATGAGTTTGACTAATGTGGACAAAAGTAAAAATGCTGGATAGTAAAGTTGGATAGGCAGAACTGACTGAGTAGACTAGAGGCTGGGAAAATAATGGATAATTTGTAAGAAAATATGTTTTATTATGATGCATTTGAATCTTATATATGTAATCCTCAGGTTCCCCAGTTCATTTAATGACTGTTCAAAATTATAACAGCCCCCCCCCCCCACTATATATGACCCTGTTTCAAAGTTAGGAATTGTACAGAACTCCCCACTGTCAATTGCCCTTATGACCAACCACAGGGATGCTTCAGCACATCCACCTATCTATTCTCCACCTCCCCAAATCCTGCCATGCCAAGTCTCCAAGAGCACTGGGTCTGCTTTGCCTCCCTCCCCCAAGTTCTCCTCCAGCCTTCACAATGCTCTCTTACCTTATGAAGATCTGCAGAGCTGAGGAGGTGGAGGCAAGGAAGGAGACCAGGCCTGTCTTGAGAATTCCAGAAATGTCTTTTTTCTCTTTTTAAAAAACATGTTTATTTATTCTTTTATTATCAAAGATAAAATACAAAACAAAGAAAAGGAAAAAACTAACAATCACACAACACTAATAACAACAACAAAATATGTATACAAAAAAAAGAAAAAGAAAAAAAACCCTAAGTATCGAATACAGCTAATATTAAACATTAGAAAAAAATCCACCCTGGTTGAAGGCTGAAAAATACATAAAAAAATCTAATGTGCATTCCTTTCCCCTTACATAATGGGTATACAAATAATTATAAATTTCCCCATCTATATTTAACAACAATGCTATATTAAATAAACCAATATTCCTTTTTTTAAACATCAGGACATGTTTTGAAACCTTTGTTGCTGTAATTCTGAGCAAAGGAGCTCTTCTCCCTCCTTTTACATCACTTCTATACCCAGGGGTGGGATTCAATTTTTTTAACAACCGGTTCTGTGGGCATGGCTTAGTTGGTGGGCATGGCTTCATAGTCACGTTATTGGCTGGGTGTGGCCAATTCAATATCACTCACATCGAGGCACGCATCTCCTCACCTGGCCTCTCATGACGGGATGCTGCAACAGCTATAAGTGTGAAAAATGGTCATAAGTCACTTTTTTCAGTGCCATTGTAACTTTGAATGGTCACTCCACACAAGCAAAGTACAAGCAAAGGAAGGAAAAAAAACTCCAGAGAAGTTCCAGAGACAGGAAGTCTAGTCCTGCCAAGAATGTAATAAGGGTTAATGGAGAGGCAGTTTCTGTAAGCAACACCGGAATGTTTCCTTCCTGCCTTCCTTACAGGATTAGGCCAATAATTTCTTCTAACAACCGGTTCTTCGAACTGCTTAGAACAGGGGTGGGCAAACTACGGCCCGCGGGCCACATCCGGCCCGCTGGTCTTTTTAATCCGGCCCGCCGAAGATTGGTACAGAATTAAGGTTTGATGTAAATGATTGAATGATTGCATTCATTTGATTTTGACTTGTAATGACAGGCATTTTGACAGCAGGTGGCGCATTAGGCGCAGTGACTTGATTTTGTGGAGATTTTGCAGTTTTTTATATGTATGGTATCTTGTGCTGACCCGGCCCGTCTGTCAAATTTTAAGTCAATGAGGCCCCTGAGCCAAAAAGTTTGCCCACCCCTGGCTTAGAATGTTAACAACCGGTTCTAGCGAATAGGTGCGAACTGGTAGAATCCCACCCCTGTCTTTACCTCTTAACTCTGCATTGTTTGTGTGGTCAGAGCCAGCTCAGATTTCAAAATGCATACTTCCTGCTTTGCCATGTTATTTCACAAACAGACTTTCCCTCATCATGCTGTGGCTGGATGGAAAAAACCTTTCAGCCACTTTTTGACATCTGAACTGCCTCTGCGGACACAGAGAACAAACTATACAGAATTAAGATGCAAAGAGATGATGAAGAGGCAATAATATCTACATGTAGATGAATAAAATAGTTGAGGGTGGGGATCTCTATGGTGTTCCAGAGACTACAAATATTTTTAGTATCTTCCAGAGAATTGAACTTTCATATTATAAAAAGTCATATGTAAATGATTTTGGAAGTTAGAACGCTACTTAAAACTAGTTACTTCTGCTGGCAGTGAATGAAGTACAGTTGCGTTAACTGAACACTTTCAATGTCACCTTCAATGTCACCGCAGTACCAGAGAAAGATAGAATTTGTCCTCCTTGATATGTCAGAACATTATGTAAACAACTACCTATGCAGAGTATTCTTTATTGCAAAAGTTCAGAAGTGATAACCCTATTGTATAACTGAAATTCCTACAACAAAATTTGTTTGTTCCTTTTCCTAGAAGTTCCTAGAATAAAACAAAAAGTTTCCAGTACTAAGAAATATTTCAATAGAGACTTTGATTTTCTGGTATTTCTAACATGAATTGTTAGAATAACAGAATTCTCTTCACGGTATCTTTTATCAAGAACATCTGAGAATCATTTGCTCAGTTATTAGATTCCTGTCAGCACATAAATAGAAAATTTAATATAATCAAATGTACTTGGAAGTTTTAATCAGAGTTATAGAAAAAAGTATTTTTTATATTTTTAACAAATTATATATATTTGACAAATAACTTAACTAAATAGTTATAATAAACTTTGTTTTAGAACTTGCTACAAAACATTTCACTGAAGATGTGTTCAATATGGTACAGGTTTTCCAAGAAGATGCAGGACAACCACGTAAGTGCTTCAAAATATAAAATGTTAAAACATGAAAAAGAATATAAGATATTTTAGGAAAACTGCCTCAAATCAACTTCTTCTAAATTGTTAGGCTACAAGTTTAGCTGACATGATTTTTAACTATCATGAATTTTTGTTTGCGAAAACATAGAAAATGCCAAATTAAGAAAATATATGTTAGATCATTATGCAATCTACAGTAGTTAATTTTGATGTCTAGAAATTTAGCTGGGATTTAAATTAAGATATGTAATTTAAAAATCTGACTGATGAAATTGGGTTTTTTGAAAATTTGACATTAATAATACCATATGGTAAAATATACTAGACAGACTATAGTAAATAAATTTATGCTTAAAAAAACAGGCATAACTGATAAAAACAATATGGATAAGCACAAGGCACTACGAACTTTAAAATTGCAATATATAGGCTATAATACTCTAAGGTTAATCATTTGTACTAGAAACCATTTTTGGTTTTCCTAGATTTAATATCACTGATTTATTTTGGAGAGAGAAAGAAATATAGCTAAATAAACAGCTTTATCCTTAGTGATGCAGTCAATTTATTTAAAAATATAATCAATATTAAAGAATAAAATCGTTCCTGGAACACTCACTTTAGAAATGTTTCGTATCTGGTAGTCAAGATTATTATAATTTTACTACAACTTTAAGAGATTTTGAATTTTTATGCTCGATCAACCAACCTACGGGTAAATAAGAGATCCTTTTTGTAGAAGATTATTAATTTCTTGAAAAAAGGATATTAGAAACTATTAAAATTGATATGATCCTATGACAGTTAATTGATTAACAACATCCAGCTCATAAAGCTTTTTGTCTTTTTCCATGTTGAAAAGAGAAGGCAAGATTTGATCCCTTTCTGTTTAATAGCAGGGCCTACTGAACTATCTGCGGAGATAGAAAACTCATTATTTTTATTTACCGTGTTTCTCCAACAATACGGCCTCCACCAATAGGAAGGCCCAGCAAGTTTTATTGGCATAAAATCAAATTAAGCCCCTCCCCCAAATTAAGGCCTATATTAAACATGCAAAATGGGGGGAATGGTGGGGGGGCTTGCTGTTAGGAAGTACTTTTGTTGCATACCCGGATATGGTACTGCCTGCGTTGGTGGGGCACTTCGTATCGGGAGACCTTCCGCCACCATTGCTTTACCTTCTCCCCGTGCTGCCGCGGCGTTTAGAGCAACGCCGCGGCATTTGGCGCAGCCATGCACAGCCAGCCAGGGCTCCTCCCTGCAACCGGAGCCCTGCAGAGACACTTGGCTTCAGGCGCTCCTGTCGCTGCCTTCCCTTTGCCTTCGAAGGCAAAGCCAATTCTTTTAAAAACGACGCCCTACTACTGGTATGACAAAGACTCCCCTGCCTGAGAGGGCAGCCCAACCCTACGTGGGGAGGCGAATCTCCCGGGGCTGCAGCGCAGGATCGGCCAACCTTCGGAGAAGCGCCCAGCCACCATCCCTGCCTGGCGCCGGGCAGAGCACGAAGAGCTTCTGGGGGTGCCCAGCGCAGCTGACAGGCGGGCCCTCCTGCCCGGTGGCAGAGCTCTCACCAAGGCAGCAGAGCTCTCACCAAGGCAGCGAGCGCCTCCCCGCGGAGAGGGAGGCAAGGTGATGGCAGCGCTGCTTCCCTGGCCAGCGGAGAGAGCTTGGCGAGCGCCTCCCCGCGGACAGGGAGGCGAGGTGATGGCAGCGCTGCTTCCCTGGTCGGCGGAAAGAGCCCGAAGCCGCCTGTCCTTTCCACCCCTCACCCAGCCTGCCCTCGTCCCCATGCATCTCCAAATGCGCCAGCAGCTCCAAACGCTGCAGTGGAACGGGCATCAGGCAGAGGCGCTGACTTGGTGGGGCTCAGCTCGGAGGACGCGGCGTAGGCCGTCGCCTTGCCTCCCTGTCCACGGATGGGTGGGCATTATCACTGCCTCGGGCAGCCTCACCTGGTGGCCCCTTCGGGTTCGGACTGGAGGGATTTAGGAAGGAAGCCAAGCTTGGGTCGGCCCAGCTCTTTCGCTTGGCAGGTGGGCGCGCACCTGCGGCTCACTTTCCCAGCTCTGCCCAGCCCACACAGCTCCAGCGTGGCCCTTGTGGGATGAGTGGAGGGCCCAGCGGGGAGACGCTCGCTGCCTTGGCGAGAGCTCTGCCGCCGGGCAGGAGGGCCCGCCTGTCAGCTGCACTGGGCGCCCCAGGAGAAGCTCTTCGCGCTCTGCCCGGCGCCAGGCAGGGATGACGGCTGGGTGCTTCTCCTGGGGTGGACCAATCCTGCGCTGCAGCCTGGGGAGATTCGCCTCCCCATGTGGGGTTGGGCTGTCCTCTCGGGCAGGGGAGGCTTTGTTGTAGTAGGGTGTTGTTTTTAAAAGAATTGGCTTTACCTTCGAAGGCAAAGGGAAGGCAGCGACAGGAGGGCCTGAAGCCGCATGTCTCCACTGGGCTCCGGTTGCAGGGAGGAGCCCTGGCTGGCCGCACGTGGCTGCGCCAAACGCCATGGTGTTGCTCTAAACGCCGCGGCAGCAAGGGAGAAGGGAAAGCAACAGTGGCGGAAGGTCTCCTGATACGAAGTGCCCCACCAACGCCGAGGTCAACATCCAAGCTGTTGCTGCCCGCCCACCCGAGGATGCAAGGGGGCGAAAAAATTAAGTCACCCCCAAAAAGACAGCCTAGCCATTTTTTCGGGGGCCAAAAAAAAAAATAAGGCCCAGCCTTATTTTGTGAGAAACACTGTACTTTCCATTTAAGAACTGCAAATTATTCTGACAAATGCAGAATGTAGTACTGCCTGTAGAATCTTTAACACTGAGACTAAGTTTTATGCTGAATGGAATATAAACCTATATGGCACAAAATTTCAGTTTTTGATCTCAAGTTAGTAAATATTTGATTCAAATCCAAATATTTGATTCAAATTCATATTATAAATATATAGATACTAGGCAGGGATGGGATTCAAAATTTTTAACAACTGGTTTTGTGGACATGGCTTAGGTGGTGGGTGTGGCTTGGTGGTCATGTGACTGGGTGGACATGGCTTGGTGGTCATGTTATTGGCTGGGTGTGGCCAACTCAATATCACTCACATCAAGGTACACATCTCCTCGCCTGGCCTCTCATGACTGTGGGGATGCTGCAACAGTCATAAGTGTGAAAAATGGTCATGTCACTTTTTCCAGTGCCATTGTAAATTTGAATGGTCACTCCACACAAGCAAAGGAGGGAAAAAAACCTGCAGAGAAGTTCCTGAGACAGGAAGTCTAGTCCTGCCAAGAATGTAATAAGGGTTAACGGAGAGGCAGTTTCTGTAAGCAACACCAGAATGTTTCCTTCCTGCCTTCCTTACAGGATTAGGCCAGTAATTTCTTCTAACAACCAGTTCTCTGAACTGCTTAGAATGTTAACAACCGGTTCTAGCAAATAGGTGCGAACCTGTAGAACCCCACCCCTGATACTAGGTGAAAAAGCTTTTGAAGTATTGAAAAGTTCAATTTAGTTTTATTTTTTCATTTCAGTCAGGGCTAGACGAAAGTAAACTATTAGTTGCTCTATTGCCAAATCAGCAAGTTATTCTCCCTCAAGCAAGAAAAAGTATTATGTTTTCTCTAGCTTCTCCTCCTCCTCCTCCTCCTCCTCCTCCTCCTCCTCCTCCTCCTCCTCCTCCTCCTCCTCCTCCTCCTCCTCCTCCTCCTCCTCCTCCTCCTCCTCCTCCTCCTCCTCCTCCTCCTTTTTTCTCCTCCTTTTTGGCAAATTACAAATCAAATAAATGGCCAGTAGTTTAGACAAAAAAGGTTTTTTTGTTCACCAATTAGTCAATCAGACACAGAGAGAAAATACTTAGCTCAGGAGTGATCCACGTCATAAATTTAGTATCCTGCCACGTCAGCCAGAAACTTGAAATGATTTAACAGTAATAGGTAGATGACAAAGAACTGGAGTTTGGCTATTGGAAAAGAGCTGGAGTCTGGTATAAGCTGTGTGGTATACAGATTATGAACTGCATGAGGATACATGTGGTGATGATAAGAAGGGAGATCCTATTAATAATATGTTAATAAATACTTAACTGTGAAAAATAGAATTTTTTTATATGAGGTATGCTTTTTAATGACAGGTAGCCCATAATTAACCACTACCCATTCAGCAAACTTTTGAAGCTATCATGATGTTGAACAAAGGGTCATTAGAACTGGTCCTTGAAGTTCTGACCATTCCAACACTCCCATGATCTTGTGATTGTGATCTGGGCTCTTTGCAACAAGTGGCCCCCATGCTTACAATGGTTGCAATGCCCTGATCATGATTTGTGACTTTCCTTGCTGGATTCCCACAAGCAGTCAATTGGGAAGCTGGCAAGAAAGATCACAATTTGTTCAGGTAAGTCTCCCCCCAGCTGTATAATCCTTCTCAGTCCCTCTATACTCATACTGTGGTTTGCTGGCCATACCCATTTCTTGTAAACCTTCCTTGGCCTTTGTACGCCCTTCCCAACCATCTGCATATCCTTCCTCTTTATCATAGCCATTCCAAGCCATGAGGTTGGAACATGGCTCCATAACCAGTCTCTCAGCTCCTTGCTCCCTCTCACCCCTGGCAGCAGCCACTTACCTGCCTACTGATCTTGAAAGCTGCCTATGACTTCCCCCTGATCATTAAAAGTTGGAAGGAAGTTGCAAGGAAGCGTGTGTTTAAATCCCATTATACTTGTTTCTGGATTGCGATTGCTAAGTGATATTGTCACATGACATTCTGTTTTATGACTAAACGCTTAGCAATTGAAACTTTGGTCTAATATTTGCTATGACAGTTGTGACCCTTTGTTAATTGACTTGGCACTGGATTACCTCTAGTTTGTGTTATGGAACTTGGCAATAATAATAATGTCATCGTAGAGTGATAGTAGCAGCAGCAACATTTTTGACCAAACTTTTGCAATTGTTTGACTTCTATGTCTATTTCTAGATAAAAATGTTAGATATCATCTAATAATTATTTTTTATAATTGTTCAGAAACAATTGAGATGATGAACAATCGCATGATAGAAATAATGAAAGTATTTGAAAGACAAACGAACAAGTTACACAGGTAAATCCAACATAATGATGAAAATGGGAAAGGGAAAGTTTCATTTTATCTTGTGTATTTTGGGGTAATTTATATGACATGGCACAAATAATTAAGAGGCTCCTAGAAAAGAAACCTGCAAAATTTCACAAAATAATGTGCAAAAGTAAGGAAGTTAAAGTGAATAATTATATCTGTCTTTCTGTCTCAATATTATATATTTTATATATAAATATTTTATGCATATACATACATATATAATATTTATAATTATAAAATATGTTATATTGAATGTATGTTTGTTGTGAATATCATTGCTTTCTGCTCAATTTACACTAACTCCCAGTGGTAGGATTCAATTTTTTTTACTACCGGTTCTGTGGGCGTGGCTTGTTTGGTGGGTGTGGCTTGGTGGTCATGTGACTGGGTGGCCGTGGCCAACTCAGCAAGGTGGAGTGGCACCTTGCTGCCAGTGACCTTGAGTTGGCTATGCCCACTCAGTCACATGACCAATGCTACAGAGACAGGGTGATTTCCTACATACCTTCCCCCACTTTTCCGCCCTTGGGCTGACAAAAAAAAAGCCTAACTAAAGATTGTGACTGCCTGCCGAGTCTGCCTGCCAAATGGGTTTTGTTTTGGAGTGATTTTTGTTTTGTTTTTTGCCAGAAACCCCTTGGAGATAAATTTGCATTGCCAAATCTTACTGTACCTCATTGTTGCAGCACTACCTGTTGCTGCTGCGGGCACTGCTGCGGCCGTCTGTCTGCCCAAGTAAAGAACCGCACCGGCTCAGGGCAACTGAGTGACTTCCCCAAGCAGTCAACTTTGCTCTATCTCGCTCCAATTAGGTGCTCCTGGTGTGCACAAGGAGCGTTTTAAAAGTCAGAGAACTTTGCCCAAGACTTCTCATGAATTCAGGGGCTACACCTCTCCCAATGATGAGTTGGCGGCAATCAACTTTAAAAGCACCCCCATGGAAGAAACCAAGAGTGAGAGCAAAAGTAGCGGCGGCGGGGGTGACGGGGCGTGTGAGTCCCCTCCTGGGTGACAGCCAGGGCTTCAGCACCTCTTTTCCTCAGAGACGCGGTGTCTGCCTCCCTTCACACTCCTTGTGGAGAGACACACATGCCCATCACCCCCCCCAACCACTACGTTTGCTCTTGTTTCTTGGGGGCATTCTTCTTCCATGGGGGCGCTCTTAAAGTCAACCGGAACACGCTTTCTTCTCCTGGCAGACACACCTCTTCCAGCGTGGCTTGGCCACATGTCCCGGGGATTCTTGCTCCCCTTGTTGCGAGATGTCTGCAGTTGCTGCGTGCTTTTTTTGGTACGGCTGCAATCCAGCAGCCGCACCGAAAAAAGCAAACCCTGTTCTATTTGCCGGGCCCGGCAAGTCCAAGCAGCCGGCGCATAGAACAGGGCTGCCCCGGACCATTGGAGAAGCGGAGCAAAGCCGGAGATCAGTAGCCACCTCTTTCACAGCACAGAAATCCTCCCTGAATTGACCGGCTAGTCTTCTCTTTCTCTGCCTGTTTGTTTTGTATGGCTGAGGGGGAGGAAATCAGCTGGCCAAAGGGGCAGCTGTTGGAGACGATTCTTTTTCGGTCTCCTGTTGCCTTTTCAGCACAGAAATCCTCCCCGAATCAGCCGGCTAGTCTTCTCTTTCTCCGCTTGTTTGTTTTCTATGTCTGAGGAGAAGATCAGCTGGCCAAAGGGGTGGCTGCTGGAGGCGACCCTTTTTCGGTCTCCAGTTGCCTTTTCAGCACAGAAATCCTCCCCGAATTGGCCAGCTAGTCTTCTCTTTCTCCGCCTGTTTGATTTGTATGGCCGAGGAGGAAGAGATCAGCTGGCCAAAGGGGCGGCTGCTGGAGGAGACTGTTTTTGGGTCTCCAGTTGCCTTTTCAGCACAGAAATCCTCCCCAAATTGGAAGGCTGGTCATCTCCTTCTCTGCCTATTTGTTCTGTATGGCCAAGGAGAAGGAGACCAGCTGGCTGATTTGGGGAGGATTTCTGTGCTGAAAAGGCAACTGGAGACCAAAAAATAGTCACCTCCAGTAGCTGCCCCTTTGGCCAGCTGATCTCCTCCTCCTCGGCCATACAAAACCAAACAGGCGGATAAAGAGAAGACCACCTGGCTGAATTTGTGCTGCAAAAGAGGCTGCTACTGATCTCCGGCTTCACTTCACTTCTCCAACGGTCCGGCGCCACCATGTTTATGTGCCGGCTGCTCAGAGTTGCCGGGCCCCACACATAGAACAAGGTGTGCTTTTTTCGGTGCGGCTGCTGGACTGCAGCCGCACTGAAAAAAACACGCAGCAGCTGCAGGCATCTCGCAACAAGGGGAGCGAGGAGTCCTGGAATATCCACCCACCCACCTGCTGGGAGAAGGAAGAAAACGTGCTCCAGGTGGGTAGATGTCCCAGGGCTGCTGCACATGTGCACTGCATGTATAGTGGCTGAACATGCATGTATACATGTATAGTGCTGCACATGTGCAGCAACCCTGGGACATCCGCCCGAGCTGCACCACGGCCGCCATTTGGTAGGGAAAGCTAGGAGAGCGACCGGGACAAGTGAGCGAATGGGCGACTGGGTCAGGGGCGTGGCCAGCCAGGGGTTGCCACCGGTTCGGTGACCCATGCCAAATCACCGCTACCAGTTCGCCCAAACCGGTGTGAGCTGGTTGAATACCACCTCTGCTAACTCCCCTGGCCAAATGCCAATGTCTGTCACTAAAGCATTGTGATTTATTTAAATCATAGAAACGTTAGAAGATAGACCCGCTAATAAAAAAAATTATACAGTACTTTGTTATCTCTTTCCTGGAATCTCAGAGGAAAGTATCAAGACATTATATTCCTTGAACAGCACTATTATATTTTAATTACTTTAGAAAATACCACTTTATTTCAAGGAATTCTTCAAAGCATTTTAGATTTCAAAGAATTTCTTCAAATTCTAATCCAAAATTATCTGAAATAAATGAAAACTTTCATCAGACACAGAATTCTTTTTAGAACTGATGGGACAGAGATGGAGAAAACTATATGGGCAGGTTTTATTGGGCTCTGATTCATCAGAAAGGAATTGGTATGTGATTATAGTGGTACTTAAAAGTTTGTAAACTTTTTTGAATTTTAAATTTTTCTGCATAAATATGACCTAAAATGTGACCTGTTCTCAACAGAAATTATATAAAGGGAATCAAATTAAACAAATGAGTTAATAACATTATGCTTGTTCATTGATTTATTGAGGCAAATGACTTCAGTCAAGGTGTAGAATCTAACAATTTAAATAGACATAAAAAACAAGAGTCAGCAAACAAGTGGCAGCCCTTCTCTCTTCACATATATGTCCACATCCTTAAGATTCACAAGCTGAAAAAACCCATGACCCTGACACATTCTTTTTAACTCCTAGCTGCCACTGTCCAGATTTAGTTATTGGTTTTTGGCTGTTTTTAAGTTTACATTTACATTTTTACTGAACTTAGTGACTGTTTAGTCACAACCGTATTTTGGTTGTAACTGGTCTATTGTTTAATTCACATGAAATAGATCTAGCTTTGAAATGTGTCCATAAATTTCAATAGGTAAAAAATTCAAGAACCCAGCCGCTGATTGCTATACAACACAGGGTTTATATTGTACTAAAAGATCTGCTGGGTTACTGGTTGTCCTGCTGCCTGCAATCTAAGATGCTGGTGTTGACAATCAGGCTTTTAATATTTTTGATTCTGATTGTCTGCAGGACAACTCTCCCTCTATGCCTAATAAATCTGGTGACTTGTCCCTCTGAGATCCTTCTGAGGATGCCCACATTTATAGTAGGAGACCTTGGAAGATGGCCTTCTCCCATTTGGTTTCCACATTCCAGATTATGAAATGTGCTCCCTAAGGAATTTCATTTGATTCCCACTTTCCAAACATTTAGGAAGATGATAAAAATAGTACATTTTTCTAAGCTTTTAGCCATTAGAATAGAATAGAATAGAATAGAATAGAATAGAATAGAATAGAATAGAATAGAATAGAATAGATTATTGGCCAAGTGTGGTTGGACACACAAGGAATTTGTCTTGGTGCAAATGCTCTCAGTGTACATAAAAGAAAAGATACATTCATCAAGAGTCAAGAATCGTAAGGTACAACACTTAATGATAGTCATAAGGTACAATAAGCAATCAAATCATAATAGGAAACAGTCCCTATAAATCCATTAGTTTTCTAAATGGCTACTTTTAATTTTGATTTTAATTGAATTAATTTTAATTTGTATTCTCTATCTTATTGTAAGACAATTAGAAAATTGTGCTATCAGAAAAGTAGAATATAAATTCCCTAACTAAATGTTCACTTTATCTAGAAATTACTGAAAGCTTAAAAAAATTATTTTTCAGAGTTGTAAATGAACAGGATGTGCTGGAAGGTGTAAGTAATAATTTTTACCCTTCTTTCAGTTCTTAAATTAATAATTTGAACAAAATTCAGTGATACAGTCACTGCTTGGCTATTCACAAATACAACAGTAATGTACAATAATTAAAAAACACTTTCTGATCAATGCATGAATTTATGACCAAATTTTATATGCTTGACAACAAAAGCATCCATGTGATACTGATTAACGTGTGACCAGTTTCTCGTAATAGAGCAGCTGACAGCTGCTTAATCAACTAATAAAGGCTGCAGTTGAACTTAACTTGCAATTACATATTTTGGGAAGTGCTGCTTGCTCTGTGGAGAAAAAGCAGCTTAGGAAGATACAGTTTTTTGAAGTAATCACTCCCTGCAAAAAGAAAAAGCGAGGGGGTAACAGATCAGGCACAAGACATTTAGGAGATAATTTTATCTGAATGAGATGGCAGCAATCAGTGATCTTTTCTGCATCTCTCCCTTAGTCAATGTGTTCATTTAGCAACCATTATGCTTAATGACCAAGTCACTGGAACAGAATGTAATAGCTAAACAAGCAGTGGGTGTACCAACCTTTATATGTACAAGGGTTTGATTCAGTGGTGGAATTCATTTTTTTTTACTACCGGTTCTGTGGACATGGCTTATTTGGTGGGCGTGGCTTAGGGTCACGTGACTGGGTGGGTGTGGCTTGGTGACCATGTGACGGGTGTGTGTGGCTAGGTGGGCGTGGCTTGGTGGTCATGTGACTGGGTGGGTGTGGCCAACTCAATGTCACTCACATCAAGGGGTGCCTCACCTGGCCCCTCCCCTCCCAGCCATTCCTTGTCACACCCAGCTACAACGTATCTATAGTTCTGTAAAAATGTTGTTCACCTTTTTTTGACTTTATTATCTACGTACTATAAATGTACTTTCATGGACCATTGAAAGGAGAAAATGGCTCACATGCTTTGCCCAAGAGGGTAATAGGCAACAGGCTTTTAGGAAGCTGCCAGAAAGAAGAGGGGCAAATATATTTTCCAAAGCACCAGAAGGCAAACAGTGTATTTTCCAAAGCACCAGAAGGATGGAAACTGAACAGAGAGAGAAGCAACCTAAAAGTAAGGAGAAACTTCCTGACAATGAGAACGATTAACAAGTGGAACTGCTTGCCACCAGAAGTTCTGGGTGCTCCAACACTGGAGGTTTTTAAGAAAAGACTGGACAGCCATTTCTCTGAAATGGTATAGAGTTCCTCCCCAAGGAATAGAGTTCCTCCCCTTCTAATGTTATTCTGACACCTTTCCCAGGACCTCTAGTCAGATTTTGGCATCCTCAGAGTTTTCCTGCCTGAGCAGGGGGTTGGACTAGAACAAGGGTCTTCAAACTTGACAGCTTTAAGACTTGTGGACTTCAACTCCCAGAATTCCTCCTCCAGTCATATTAGCTCAGGAATTCTTGGAGTTGAAGTCCATAAGTCTTAAACTTGCCAAGTTTGACTAGAAGATTACTTCCAAGATCCCTTCCAGCCCTAGATTGCTGTGCTGTTTCAAAGAGTCTTCTGAAGCCAGGGTTTGTGTCCTTCCTTCCTCTCCTTTTTTTTCTCCCTCCCTCCCTCCCTCCATGTATCTATCCATCCACTCATCCATGTATCTTTCATTTTCTCCTCCCTCCCTCCCTCCCTCCCTCTTTCTTTTTCTCCCTTCCTTCCATCCCATTTTTCTTTATCTATCCCTTTTCTTCCTTTCTCTTTTTCTTCCTTTCTCTCTTTCTTTCTCTCTCTTTCTTTCTTTCCTTCTTTCTTTCCTTCTTTCTTTCTTTCTTTCTTTCTTTCTTTCTTTCTTTCTTTCTTTCTTTCTTTCTTTCTTTCTTTCTTTCTTTCTTTCTTTCTTTCTTTCCTTTTCTCTTTCTTTTTTTCTTCTCTCTTCTCTCTCTCTATCTCTTTCCCCCTCTTTCTCTTTTTCCCTCTCTCCCTCCTTCTCTCTTTCTCTCTGTCTCTTTCCCTCTCTTCCTCTCTTCCTCTCTCCTTTCTCTCTAGGAAAGGAGACCCATCTGAAACACACACAGGCTTCCAAGTACCCGGCAGAATCTCTTATTACAAGGGTTCATCCCAGCCAGTCTCCTGTCCTGCATTGCCTGAAAAAGCTTTCCTCCCCTCCGGCTTTTGGGGCTGGGAAATTCAAGCGAGGTGGGTGCTGCAGCCTCCACTCCCACCCCCACCAGCAGCTCTGGGCCAGGCAGCTTTCTCGACCTTACCTTCCTTCCTTCCACACTGAAAAAACACGCAGTGGCTATAGGCTTCTTCAAGAGGTTTTGCTGCGCTTCTCCAACGCCGCCTCCGCTGCATCCTAGCCACCGGCCATGCAGGTCTACCCCATTGACCCTGCTGGTGCAGCACTCTGAAAGAGGTGATTGGAAATTACTTTTTTTCGGTCCCAACCACCCCTTTTTCAGAGCAACCGGATGGACGGCTGCTCCCTTCCTTCTCTGCCTGCTTGTTCTATATGGCTGAGGAGGAAGGGAGTAGTCAGCCAGTTGGGAGAGGCTTCTGGCGCTGCAAAAGAGGTGGTTGGAAATGGCTTTTTTTGGTCCCAGCCACCACTTTTTCAGCGCAACCGGATGGATGGCTGCTCCCTTCCTTCTCTGCCTGTTTGTTCTATATGGCTAAGGAGGAAGAGAGTAGTCGGCCGGTTGGGAGAGGCTTCTGGCGCTGCAAAAGGGACAATTGGACATGTGGCCACCTACTGGCTAGCTGTGCCAGGCCGGGCTAGGTTGGAGGAGGTGCGTCTGCCGGGAGAAGCGTGCTCCGGGCGGATAGGCAGGTGGGCGGATGTCCCAGGGCCGCTGCATATGTGCACTGCATATGTAGTGGCTGCACTCATAGTGCGCACGTGCAGCAGCTGCAGGACATCCGCCCAAGCTGCGCCTGGCCACCATGTGGTAGGGAAAGCTAGGAGAGCGACCAGGGCAAGTGAGCGACCGGGCAACCGGGTTGGGGACGTGGCCAGCCAGGGGTCGCCACCGGTTCGGCGACCCATACCAAATCACCGCTACCGGTTCGCCCGAGCAGGTACGGACCGGTTGAATACCACCTCTGGTTTGATTGTATACAAATAACCAATTGGTATTACATATTCTTGCCCTACTTAATGCTGAACTGCTCACATAATGTTTTGTTTATTCTCATGCATGCTTTACTTCTAACATATATCAAGCTTATCACATCAGCAACTATTTTTATTCTGTATTTACAACAAATATTGTATAGCATTCCATACTACCCTTTATTTCACATACATTTGTAACAGTGGTGGGATTCAAATTTTTTTATGACTGATTCTGTGGGTGTGGCTTATTTGGTGGGTGTGCTTGGTAGTCATGTGACTGGGTGGGCGTGGCTTGGTGGTCATGTGACTGGGTGGGCATGGCTTGGTGGTCATGTGTGGGTGGGCGTGGCTTGGTGGTCATGTGATGGTGGGCGTGGCTTGGTTGTCATGTGACTGGGTGGGCATGGCTTGGTGGTCATGTGACTGGGTGGGCATGGCTTGGTGGTCATGTGACTGGGTGGGCATGGCTTGGTGGTCATGTGACTGGGTGGGCGTGGCTTGGTGGTCATGTAACTCACGTCAAGGGGTGCCTCACCTGGCCCCTCCCAGCCATTCCTTGTCACACCCAGCTTCAACATATCTATAATTCTGTAAAAATGTTCTTCACCATTTTTTGTCTTTATTATCTACATACTATAGATGTACTTTCATGGACCACTGAAAGGAGCAAATGGCTTACATGCTTTGCCCAAGAGTGTGATAGGCAACAGGCTTTTAAGGGGCTGTTAGAAAGAAGGGGTGGCAATGTATTTTCCAAAGCACCAGTAGGCAAAAAGAAGCAATGGATGGAAACTGAACAAAGAGAGAAGCAGCCTAAAATTAAGGAGAAACTTCCTGACAGTGAGAACAATTAACCAGTGGAACTGCCTGTCTCCAGAAGTTCTGGGTGCTCAATCACTGGAAGTTTTAAAGAAAGGACTGGACAGCCATTTCTCTGAAATGGTATAGGGTTCTCTGCAAGGTCCCTTCTAATTGTTATTCTGTTATTCTGACACCTTTCCCAGGACCTCTACTCAGAGTTTGGCATCCTCAGTTTTCCTGCTTGAGCATGGGGTTGGACTAGAACAGTGGTCGCCAACCAGTGGGCTGTGAGAAAATTTTGGTGGGTCACAGAGAAATCTCACCCCCAGAGCACCCTCCCCAAAGCAATTTGTTCTGTACGGTCATTACCATTCTTGTAGAACCACGCAGCGATTGGACAAGACGCGCGGCGAATTGATTGGCCGAGTGAGCCGCCCGGATTGGCCCGCCGCGAATCTCCCGCGATTGGTGGAAACTAATCGCGGGAGATTCAAACGGTGCCATTGCGCGCCGCCGCGCCAAAGAATAAAAGCCGCCGCTTTCTTTCGGAAGCCGAGCCGATCTCGGAGATCAAATAAATGAGCTGAACCAAGTCACTGGCTCGAGTCTCATTACTTGCGACGGACACGACACTGGCGACGAAGGTGGGATTCCAAAACTGATCCCCATTGTACACGTGTCCAGAGGAAACGAGACCGACGAGATGGCCAGCATCGCACCGCCTGCACCTTTTAACCTGGCTACTGAGGATTGGGAATCATACACCGACCGATTCCTGATGTTCCTCGAAAGTAGCAACCTAAAGGATGCAACCGGGCAGAAGAAAAGAGTGGTTTTCCTCACACACTGCGGGCCCGCAGTGTTTAAAATGGTGAAAGCCTTCGCGAAACCAGAGGACGTGAAAACAATGGACTGGGCCGATCTCGAGCCATTGCTCCGGAACCACTATGCCCCCGACGTGCCCACCCTTATCCGGCGGCACGACTTCTACCGACGAGACCAGCGAGCGGGCGAGAGCATCGGCGATTTCGTGGCCAATCTGCGGAATCTCGGAGGCATGTGTGGCTTCACGGACATGGACGAGGCACTCCGAGACCGCGTTGTCCTGGGACTCAGAGATCCAGTTCTCCAGAGCCGATTGATGGCAAAAGGCGACATCGCCCTCGCCAACGTCCTCGCAGACGCCACCGCAGCCGAGGCAACCCGGAAGTCAGCGGCCCGGATGTGGAGGCCCGACACCGGGGACCGAAATGCGACCACCGAGGCAGGCACGGCAACCGAGACGCGTTCCGAAGCAAGCCGCCGAGAGACCACCACACACCATGGCGACCTCGACTCCGCCTCCAACACCACCGACGGAGAAGAGGACGTGCATCGGCTCCAGACGGACCGAGATCGGCGCGATCGATGGGGTCGTAAGTCGGGGCAACCGTGCGCCGGGTGCGGAGGCGACCACCCTCGATCGGAGTGCCGATTCTTCGATGCAATATGCCGGCACTGCGACAAGAGAGGCCACATCGCCCGAGTCTGCCGACTCAAAAAGAACTACAGTCCCCGGCCATCTTTGCCGCCGTCAAAAGGTTCCACGAGTACATCTACGGCCGAACCTTCACCATCGTCACCAACCACAAGCCGCTGCTGGGAATCCTAGCAGGGAACAGGGCCACCCCGAACATTCTATCCCCTAGAATGACAAGGTGGTCCAAATTCCTTGCCGCCTACAGCTACCGGCTCACGCACCGACCGGTAAGACAATCACCCACGCAGACGCCCTGAGTCGCACGCCGCTACCAGACTTCGACACCGACCCAGCACCCACGACGACCACCCTCAGCATAGAGACTCTGCCCGATCTACCCATAACCGCGTCAGACATTGCCGGGAAACTAATAAAGACAAACGTCTGGCGCGGGTATTGCATTGGGTAGAGAAGGGGTACCAAAGGGACGACGACGAAAACTTCAGAACATTCCGAAACCGACAAACAGAACTGTCATTGCAAAAGGTTGTTTACTTTGGGGGACCGGGTTGTTATTCCGGAAAAATTACAGGAAAAGGTTTTGGAATTATTGCATGAGGGACACCCAGGCATCGTTAGGACAAAGGCCTTGGCCAGAAGTTACGCCTGGTGGCCAGGGATGGACAAACAAATCGAGGCCTGGGTGGCAGCGTGCAGCAGGTGCCAGGAAACCAGACCCAGCCCTCCTGCACCCCAATCCTGGAATGGGAAACCCCTAGGGGACCATGGTCCAGGATCCACATAGATTTTGCCGGGCCCACAAAAGGCCACACCTTCCTCATCACGGTAGACGCTTACTCCAACTGGTTGGAGGTAAGCAACATGAGAACTACCACCACGGAGGCCGTCACCAAAGAACTCAGCAAATTATTCGCAACCCACGGCCTCCCAGACGTTCTCGTATCCGACAACAGGGCCCAATTTACCTCGCTGGAATTCGAAAAATTCCTAGCTGAGCGGGGAATACGACACGCGTTGACAGCGCCGGCACATCCGGTGGCGAACGGGAAGGCGGAACGGATGGTTCAATTTACCAAAAAACTATCCAAAAAAATGAAAACGGGAAATCCAAGAGAAAATAAACAAAATGCTCTTTATACAACACATAACCCGAATACAACAACCAATAAAAGCCCGGCAGAATTACTGATGGGGAGAAAATTAAGGTCCCCACTCGACAGACTGCACCCCACATACAACCCTGAAAAACCCCCAAACTCCTCAAGCAAAGACCGAACCTTTAAAACAGGCGATGCGGTATACGCGAAAAACCTCACCGGAGACCCACTCTGGGTACCAGCAACCGTAACTCAAGTGACAGGCCCCGCTGGTACCATTTACAGACAACCGATGGACGAGCATGGAAACGACACATCGACCAGTTAAGGTCTAGAACAGCCACGGGAAACACAACCGACACGCAAACAGAAACAAACACAGAAGGGAACCCCCAACACAAACCAAGAGGGAGGGAAAGCCCAAAAGACCAAACCCCACTAGAAAGAAACCAGGAATACTCACCAGCATACAGCCAGCTCGACACCTCACCAGGAAGAAGCAGCTAGGCCAGCTCAACCAGCCCGGAAAGACCAGGCGGGAGCGGCAACTGCAACTCAACCAGCCCAAGTAGACCGGGAGGGAGCTGCGACGAAAGGCCCGGCCCAGCCTTCCAGACGGTTCCATCAACAAGACAAGGAGCAACACAGAACCCGACCGAACCGGCCGGGAGCCAAGCACCAACAAATCTGCGCAGGTCAAGTAGACAAGTACGTAGCCCTGCCTACTTACGGGACTATGTTACGTAGGACCCTACCAAGAGGGGAGGGGTGTTCTGTACGGTCATAACCATTCTTGTAGAACTGCGCAGCGATTGGCCAAGACGCGCGCGAATTGATTGGCCGAGTGAGCCGCCCGGATTGGCCCGCGCGAATCTCCCGTGATTGGTGGAAACTAATGCGGAGATTCAAAGCGGTGCCATTGGCCACGGCCGCCGCGCACAAAGAATAAAAGCCACCGCTTTCTTTCGGAAGCCGAGCCGATCTCGGAGATCAAATAAATGAGCTGAACCAAGTCACTGGCTCCAAGTCTCATTCCTTGCGACGGACACGACACAATTAATCCACGCTGCACAGAAACACAAGGCTGCGCAGCCCACATGGGCTGCAGGAACCCTCCCTGCCCACTCACTCCTTACCTGGCAAACTTGCCTACTAAGTTGCTATTTTTCCTTTTCCCCCCCGACCATCAGCTGTTCTGCTGTGCCTGGAGATTTAGGTTAACTAGGAAGCAGGAAATGGTTGGATTTCTTCCTTTCTAGCTAATCTTAGATCTTCAGCTCTGCTTTTAAGCACAGCCGAACCTCCCTTAGGACTGAAGGTTCTATTCAGTGCAGACTCATGGCAAGCAAATTTTATGTGACAGATTGAGCTAGCTTATGACAGATATATAAATCACTGAATGATTCTGTGAGAAACTCAATCTGCCTGCCTGCTTTGCCTGATTTTAGGTAAAAGTTGCTCTTTTTTTATAAAAAAAAACCTCAATATTTACATACATGGTGTGTTGTGAGTTAATTTTGTGAGTTTGCTTGCTAGCAAATTTTAAGAGTTTGCTTGCAAGCAAATTTTATGTGACAGACTGAACTAGCCAATGGCAGATAGATTTGTGAATAAATCTGTGATTCTGTGAGCATCTCAATCTGCCTGCCTGCTTTGCCTGATTTTGGGTAAAAGTTGCTCTTTTTTTTAATAAAAAATGAATATTTAGATAAATATTTATAATATTTACATACAAGCCATGCCCAGCCAGTCACATCACCACCAAGCCACACCCACAAATTAGGCCACAGAACTGGTTAGTGGTCCCTGGGGGATGAAACGAAAGGAAACGGGTGGCAGAGGTAGCAGAGGCAGTGGCACTGCTATGAGAGGCAGCCCTGGGAGTCCCCTGTCAGAGCACCTCTGCCACCGCTCACTGCGCTGTGGCCACCACGTGAAAGGTAGAGTGCCGCGTGTCGGTTTAGCCAGCCAGCTGAGGCCAGGGACGGTGGTGGTGGGCAGCTAGCTGGGCCCCAACCAGCGCCTCCACACAGGATGAGGCCACACCAGTGGGGAAGCCAGCCAGCCAAGCTCAGGGACTGGAGGGGGGTCAGCTAGCTAGGCCCCAGCCAGCACCGCCTCATGGGATGGGCCCACACCAGTGGGGAAGCCAGACAGCTGAGTCCGGGGATGGTGGTGGGGGGCAGCTAGGCCCCAGCCAGCACCACCTCCCAGGATGGGGCCACACCGGTGGGGAAGTCAGCCAGCCGAGCCCGGGGGATGGTGGGGGGGCACAACAAGCTCTGGGAAAGGTGAGGGTGGCCTGGGAAAATCCGGGAATGGTGGGGAGCTAGCATGACTCGCAGGGTTATCTGTGAGGAGGCAGATCAGGGCTGCTCAGTTGGGGTGCAGGCACCATGTGGGAAGGCAGGTTAAAGGCAAGTGATGAGACCCAGTGTGCCACATAGGAGGTAAGGAGTGACTGGACAGGGCGAACGTTGAGTGGGCAGGGTGAGTGAGCATTGGCTGGGCAGGGCAAGCAAGTGAGTAGTGACTGGGTCGGGGGCGTGGCCAGCCAGAAGTCACTGCTGGTTCGGCAATCCACGCCAAATCGTTGCTACCAGTTTGCCCAAGCTTGTGTGAATTGGCTGATTTGTAACACTCTCTTATATAATAATTCTTTCCAAAGGAGGGACAAGTTTCTTTGAGATCCCAAATATTTTGAAGTGTCTAGCCTTTCTTGACTCTTGTTTTTTTTAATATTAGAAATTACAGAAAATTCAGAAAGAATTTAAAAAGCTAACAGAAGAAAAAGAAATAATGGAGGACGAACTTCAAAAAATGAAATCTTCAGAGGTAATTTATGAATTAAATTCAATGTTATTAATAGAATTGAAACTTCAGATATTATAATACCTTTAAGAGCAACAAACTTTATTTAACATAAAAAGTTTCATTTCTAAAAATGAGAATTGTACTATGGATCTGATTAAGACAGACAAACAGTTTGGTGCTGATACCAAACTTCTATTGTTATTTTTCTGGGACTATCAACACTATATTGCTGGAGAAGGATATTGCCAAATGCCAAATCTGTTGGTATTAAGGTGGTATTTTTTTCTGGAGAAATAAACGCAATTATTTTGTGTTGTTAAAATTTGGCCAAAAATAGAGACAGTTATTCCTCTATCCATATTGGCTCTCAGAAGTAGCCATACTAAATTGGGCTTTATGGACAACTTATGGATTCTGCTCTTTTTTGACTTTGTGATTGAGTCTTCCATACTATTAATGCTGGGAGCATCAATTTCTGTTTCTTGAGGTGAGGTTGATGATGGATCAGAAATGTCTGACCTGACAACTGTGTGCTTGTCCCAGGTGATGATCCTTACTAGTGTAATGAATTCACACTGGATCTAGTTTTCATCTTAGAGCAACTGAAGCTGGATTTAAATATTTAGAACTTTGTGATTTAGACTCTGTGTCATATTCAGATCTCTTTCTGATCAGCCTAAGGCTGTATGGGAACTAAATTACTCCTCTTCTTCTCTCTTAGTTATACTTGGTTTTTGTTCATATGGGAACTCACAGGAATTTTTGTTATTTGGTGAAATGCCAACGTGACATAATTCCTTATGTTAAATCTAGTTTGCTTGTTACATGATTAGAAATTCAAAATTATACTTATAGCATTATTCTCTTCCTAGAATGTTTAACAATGGGAGGATTAATACTGAGGAGCAAATAGAATCATAATTGTGGTAGACTATAAAGTAATAACTATAAAATAATTTATCCCTGTGCAGAAAAAGGACTAATGAGAATTTATTGATCCCACCTATAGAGAAAAGAATAGATTGAAAATGTTAAAAGTTAAGGTACATCAGAGAGTAAAAGGAAAAAAAGAGAGTAAAATTGAAGTCCAGTAAAAGAATAATTTCATGTTAGAACTTCCTGAAAGGATTATGCAGAATCACAGAAAGAAGAATTTAGTATCTCCAATGTAAATATCAGCTGATAAGGGGTTCCTTTACAGCACTGCCTAATAAGCAGACTCTTAAGATATAATGCAAACATTCCGAGAGATTCAAAAGCTCTAATCCCTACATCTTGTTATTTGTTTTATTTTGTGTTGTGTTATTTATTTATTTAATTTGGTCATACATTCACTACTAACCACACAAGACTCTGGGCGGTTTAAAATGAAATTATAAATATATAAATAAACATATAAAATCACATTAGAATTATAATAAAATACAAGTTATTACTATAGAATACATAGGGATGCGGATGGCTGGGAACTGTTATTAGTCAATCAGTCACTCTGGTGTGAAATTCCTCCCCATGGGGGCCCCAAATTAACATGAAGAGTCAGGTTTTAAGGCTCTTGTGGATGGTCAGGAAGATGGAACCCTATTTTACCTCAGGAGGTAAGATGTTCCTAAGGGTTGAAGCCATGGCTTTTTCTGGACTGTGCTAGCTGGATTACTAGGCCAAAGTGGCAGTAGCTCTTTCAGTGGCTCTTTTGGCCAAAGGAAGTTCACTCACATGATCCTATCCTGAGTCTTTTCTTGGAGTCCACAAGGTGTGAAATTGGTTTACGTCACCTTGGATCTGCCTGTCAGCTTTGGAAACCATATTAGCATCAGACGCTTCCACACTGCCACATTCTTGAACCTGAGAAAATAGGAGGAGGGAATTTCTTGGAGCGTATGTGATTAAAGGAGAGATTTAACCTGGAAATAAGGATAAACTTTCTGACAGTGAGAACAATCAACCAATGGAAGTTGTGGGAGGGCCACCACTTGAGACTTTCAAGAAGAGATTGGACTGCCATTTGTCAGAAATGGTGTAGGGTCTCCCACTTGGGCGGGGGGTTGGACTAGATGACCTACAAGATCCCTTCCAACTCTGATTATCTGTTAAATCTGTTAGACATAATAGCATTCGCTCCAAGAAATTCCCCTCTCCTATTTCCCCAGGCTAATATGGCTTCCAAACTTGACACTGCTCTTCTGTTTCCAAGAATTGTGAATAAAAATTGGAATTAGTTGTTATCTAATTTAAATAACCACCTTGGGGATATTATCAAGGGAAAAGTGAGATCTACTGATTTCGACAATTGTATTAGGAATAATTCTATTGTCATTTGACACATGCACTATCAAATACAGCTGTACAAGAAACTGTATAATACAAAACTGTTGCTTCATTTTCTTGAATGCTTATTGACAGCAAGATAAAGGAATACCAAACACAAGGAAAAAGTTACTAAAACTGGAGAAGATGAAAATTGAAGAGAAACCACAAGGTTCTTCAGAAAAGGCTCAGGTGTAAGAAAAAATGAATAGACTAGTTAATTTTATAAAAATTGTGCTAAAGTATTCAGAAAACTAATGAAATTTGAATTTTTATTAATTTAAAATAACTATTATATCTTAATTATTGGCATGTTATTATATATTTCTTATTTATTTGCTACTTTATTTGAAGTTATCTGAAAGCTGGGTGCCATTGCTATTATACAAGCTATGATTAATAGTAATAGAAATTCAGTACCTTCATGTACTTCAGTACGTTCATGTTGCCATCCACTGAAGCTTGGAAGCATTCTGACAAGTAGTACATTTTAGGGGTAGATCATAAATCTTTTAGATTTAGCCAGAGATGGTGGTCTTTAGAAATTAGGATCAGAATGCACAACAATGGAAACAGTGAAAACTGGCACTTTGTATTGGGTTTGGAATGACTCAATAACTAATAAAAATTCCTAAAACTAGAATGAAGTTCCCTGAAAATCATCCTATTTAAAATTATGACTGCAATATATTTTGAATTAACTGTAGATTTTTATTGCTTTGGTAAGACAGAAATAAGATATAGTGTCCAGTTTTGGTCACTACAATATAAAAAAGATGTTGAGACTTTAGAAAGTGTGCAGAGAAGAGCAACAAAAACGATTAGGAGACTGACAGCTAAAACGTATGAAGAATGATTGCAGGAATTGAATACATCTAATTTAATGAAAACAAAGATGCCCTTATAGCAATGTTCCAATATCTAAGAGGATGTCACAAAGAAAAGGGGGTCAACTTATTCTCCTAAAGGCAAGGCAAAAAGTAATGGATGGATTATCAAGAAGAGATCAACCTAGAACTAAGAAATTTCCTGACAGTGAGAACAATAACCAGTGGAACAGCTTGCCTCCAGAAGTTGTGGATGTTCCAACACTTTGAAGGTTTTTAAGAAGAGGTTATATAGCCATTTGTCTGGAATGGAATAGGGTCTCCTGCTTGAGAAGGTAGTTACACTAGAAGAGTTCCAAGGTTAGTTCCAACTCTATTATTCTGTTATTACCTGTCTAAGGGTGTCACCATGTATAAGGCAATGGTTCAACTAGAATATTATCAGAGCATAGATTATTTACCCTTTTCAGAAAAACTAAAAGTAGATATACCAGTTGAAAAAAATTTTAAAGGTACCTGATGCTACTAAAATTTCTTATACTTCATGGTACCTTGTACTACAAAAAATTCTTATGCTTTCTTATGCTAAATCAGAGTGCTAAATAGTAGGCATCTGATACTATAAATGTTGTTTTTGCATTGTGTAACTTTTTCTTTCTTTCTCTATGAATGTAAATATATGAACACACAAATGTACTTGACTATTTCTGAGTTAACGATTTAACTAGGTTAATAAATAGCACTTTATGGTTAGGCTGTTTTGAACTAGTTACACTGAACATTTTAAAATTCATTACTGAACATATTCTATATTTTGAAAAGCTTTCACACTATACATTATAACAGATTGGGTTTTACATTTGTGGAGCCATATCACTTCAGTCATAATTATAATGATTGTAATGCTTGGCTTCAAATAACAAGCTAAATTCAAAGACACATTCTAGATTGCCATAATTTATAGACCTTTTTGTACTTGCTAGGAAAATTGAGAAATTACCATGTGAGCATTTTCTTCTGATCTTTTAGCAGTCTAGTTGCTATATTATGATGATCTAGTCATTAATTTGTGTTATATTTTCTTATTACAGAATGCAGAAACTGGAGTCTGGTTTTGCAAAGGAAAAAGAACAAACACAAATGAAAGATGATTTAAATAAAGCTCAGGTAAAAGACAAATATGTCAATATATTTTGTAGACAAACTACCTCATTTAAAATCTGTATAAAAATATGATGTTAAATTTTATAAAAATTTTCTATTAATAAATTATTTTCCAAGCCATTTAAAAAAAAGTGTAAGAATTCAGGATAAGAAAGATGGATACAAAATTCAAGATCTTGGAAGAAATCCTTAAGAAAGATGGGTTATGTATTATATTTCTGAAAGCACAGAAAAAGGGCTTTACTCATTCAGTCAACTTTTTCTGATTTTATACCAGATAAATATAATTTTAAAAATTCAGAAAGCAATAAATGGTTGGTAACCAACTGAATTATATTCTCTGGGATGTATTAGGAAAATTGAGTGAATTTTTGTACATTTTTACAATTTTTACAATAGGAAAGGGCAAGCAAACCTTTAAATCTGAAATCTGAATATAAATGAAACATCTAAATATAAATCTAAACTGATATTGACATTGTAGGAAGACATTCAGTCCCTTCAGGAAGAGAAGAAAATGCTTGAGGAGAAGCTACAAAAAGCTTTACAGGTATTTTGGAAGAGAATTTTCTGATCCCTTTAGGCAGAAATATTTTCCCATATTTACTTCTTGTATACTTAGTTATATTGTGACTTGAAAAACTATTCAAATAAGTACATGAAATTCTACTTGGTTATTTCCCAGCTATTTCATGGTCTGACTTGATTCTTATGACTGATTGCAAAGATACAGTATAGGAATTGGCTAAGCTCTGTTTTCAGCTTTCTCCAGCTGTTCTGATAATGCCTGTGTTTGATCAATGTCAAAGTGATTCTTGGCTTGTTTTTCTCCCAAGGTTGAACTCCAGAGTTTCAGCTGGAGCAGCTTCTTCAGAGTCAGACAACTTTAGTTATCCAGAAAGGGCATGTTCAAAGAATTGGTGGCTGAGCTTATAGTGATAAAAAATCAGCCCAAGTGGTTCAAACTGTTCCCAAACAATAGGGAATATGCCCAGGATCTTTACAAAGCCAGTGTCCAGCTCAGAATGAATGTGAGCAGCTGTCTAGCTGAGCAAATTCTTTCATATAGTCCTGTAAGGTGATCTCCCTTATCCAAGAGATTATGCATCTCATAAATCAAGGCCACCAGATGACTATCTGCAGATGTAATAAGTAGCAAGGAAGTATTGTCCCTTCCTTGTCCTTACTGCCATTTGGTATTCATAGTGGTTCTAATCCTTAATAAATTGAGTTCATCCTTTAATGCTGGTGATCTTTAGAGATTTCTTCTTTACCATCTCCCTTAGTTCTTATTTGAAAGATAGGGAGTGATGGGAGTCAGAAGAGGGAAGAAATCACATAGGTGTGATCTGATCTAAGACCTTGGTGAGCCTCTTCTTCCAAGTGGCAACCAAGGCTTCAGGCAGATCATTCAACCAGCAGACCAGCAGAAAGAGCCCCCAGTTCCCTCTGAAATCCTTTAGGGTCCATTTATTACTGAGGGATGACCAATCTAAGTCCTACCTGCTTGCAGCGGACAGTGGTGAATGGAAAACCAGATAAGTAGATGACCATTGTCCTATATTGGAATTTGGATGACCTAAAACAGGCCCATGGCTGTCATTATAGCTATGAACTCCTGAGTTGCCTCAGATCTCACTTCCAGAAAAGTGTTATTGAAGACCTACTATATGTCTGGGAAATCCCAGCATTGCTGGCAGAAAATCCTGTGACTGGGGAGTGTCCATCTTATCCCCTGCATGTTGCAATGAGACTTAAAGAGATTTTCAGCAGTTCTGGAGTTTTCCTCCATGATATCCAAAAAAAACTGGTGGAAGATAATAAACTTGTGAATATTGGACAGAGAGGGTTTTGGTGCATAATACTAAGAGGTCACTGTCACCTGGGATGCATTTCTTCATTTTCCCTCTCGATAGAAAGTGCGGAGATAGTGACAATTGTTAACTATTCAATCAGAATAAAAGAAAATCTGGTAACAAAGGCCCAGGAAGGAATTTGAGGCAAAAGGCAAAATACTTTTTTAAAGAAATCAATGATGTAGCATAAGGAGAGGATTATATGTCTGTCATTACCATCACATTTTTGGGGTGCTGTGTTGAAAATTTCAAGTTTAAAGATTATGAAACCTGATGAATTTCTTATGTATTTTAACTTTTTTTTTTTTTTTTTACAAAAATACAGGAAGTTGAAAAGGCAAAGATTCAACTTGCTGAAATACCACCAACAATTCCAGACTGGCAGTTCCCTTTATCAGCAGGTGTGGAAGAGGTTCCAAAGAAAGGCAAGAAAGCAACAAAAGGGAAAGTTAAAGGAGATGATTTAATTAGCAAAACAGAAAAAACAACCCCTAAATTACAAAAAACGGAAACAGGAAAAACAAGTGAAATACTTCCACGAAAAAGTCAGGAACTTTCTAAACAAAAAGGAGCAGCTGGTGTTACGGAGAAGCTGTTAAAACAGGCTTCCCAACCTGAAGATACTGATAAAAAACAGGAAGAATCTAAGAAAATAAAAACGGAGACGGTAAGCAATGTTGTTGCTGTTATTGTTATTAGGGTTATTTTTAAATGAATGAAAAGCACATAAAATAGTTTTTATAGTACTGAAATAATATCAAATGAACTTTTATTTATATTAATAAAGAGCACAGCATTACTATTAAGTATCAGTAATTACAACCAGATGTTACTGTGCATAAGAAGTGTAACAATTTATATTGGTATTCATGCTTGGGAAGCAGAAATCTCATCAAAATAATAGATTTCTATGCTTTCTTTTCAGTATTCCTTTGCATTGACTAAATTTATTGGAAAAATTAAAACAACTTTATAGTTCAGACAACTATAATTTATAGTTTTCCTTCTTACAATCTTTTCTAGTTACGGCATTTTTCTGCATTATTATTTGCATTATTTATCCTCTCCTATCTACCAACAATTGCACGGCCTTCCAAAAAGTCAATTATATAGTATTTGCAATAGGCATTCACTGTGCTCTTTTAGTCTGGGAGAGGTGTCTATTTTTGGTATTTGACTACATTGTTAGGCATTATCAAACTAAGCTTGGGTTGGTCAAGAGAGAATGGACTATTGAGGTCTGTAATGCTTTATACTAAATGAATCTGAAGTAGCAAAATATAGATAGTTCTCAACTTGCAACAATTTGTTTAGTGATTGTTTGAAGTTACAAGGGCACTGAAAAAGTGACACGACTGTTTTTCACAATTACAACTTGCAGCATTCTCATGGTTATGTGATCAAAATTCAGACACTTGACAACTGGTTCATATTTATGATGGATCACAATGTCCTGTGATCACCTTTTATGACATTCTGATAAGCATAGTCAGTGGGGAAGCCAGATTCACTTAACAATTGTGTTAATAACTGTAGTGATTCATTTAACAACTATAGTAAGAAAGGACAAAAATTGGGCACTCAATCACTTAATATCACTTGGGCTCAATTATGGTCATAAGTTGAGGACTACCTCTACAAAAAAATTGAACTTTGTTCTGTTTAGGACTCCCTACTTGGAACCTGCATTTCAGCTTTAGGGCATATCAGTCATTAGGTATCAAATCTGAGTCTTTGGATTCCATTTTAGAGGATGATGTCTAAGCCAATTTTCAACTTTTGTCTTGTTAACCAAGACATCATTCAGGAAACTGTTAGCTAATGGAACTGTGTTTCTATTAAGAAGAAATAGCTTAAATCAGGGCTGTCAAACTCCGGGTCCGCGGACCGATGCACCACACACTGGCCACACCCACATCCGGTTTAGCAAAGGGAAAAAAAGTCCCAATACATCATGTGACACCACCATGACAATGTGAGTTTGACACCCCTGGCTTAGATGGTAACTTCCTTTAGTTTATAAATCAGAAAATAAGACCAATCTATTAACGATCCACTCTTCAAATTAATAGATTGTGCTATTGGTGTTCTACATTGGTATACAATGAGATAAGTTTTTTTCAAAATATATAATAAAATTACTTAGATCTCAGGGGCTACTTGTAAGTTTTCCAAATTAGCAGTGGACAGTTGTACTTAGGTGAAAGTGCCGAAGACTTTATATGAAATTGCATCTGAATGGTCTCTCAATTTTCTGATTCAGAGGGTTTGTTTTGCTTACCTAGAAGCTCTATAGCAGGGGTATCAAACTCATGTCATCATGGCGAGTTCACGTGGCTTTTTCCCCCTTTGCTAAACTGGGTGTGGGCGGAGCCAGCACATGACTCATCTGGCCCGTGGGCTGGGAGTTTGACAGCCCTGCTCTATAGAATGAATCAAGAGACACCTACAGGGCCTCAGGCATAAAACAAGAAGTAGTTCTGACTAGTTGTGTTAGAATTTATGTTTGGGTCTATACTGTGATGATAAAAATGGTGAAACACCAGTATTTCTATGTTCTTACTACATCTTACCACATTACATGTGACCTTATTGGGAATGGATGGATGGATAACCATTTAAAAGGCTGCCATGAAGAATTTTCTATGAATCAGAAAAATAAAACTACTTAGTTCCATTCTGAAACTTATGCTAAATGGACAAGACCAGAGAATCGTTGAGGCTTCATCTTGCAAGATGATTTTGAATAGGTTTGATCCTTTAATTCTAAAGAAAATGGATGCTGCACCATGGAGCCTATCTTTAAATTCAGAGAAACTTTCTTTGCAACATGCCAAAAATGTTTAAAATTACCCAACTTGATTTTCACCATATTCTCTGCATATTAATATTAATAATTTGGTTTATACATTTTCTGCCATATACTTAATTGTATTCTGAAGTAAGAAAAGGTAACTTCTAAGGTCCCCTGAATCTCAGCAGGAGAAAGCCTAAACAATAATATTTCTTACTAGGAAAGAAGAAGAAAAATCCTTCTTTCAAATATCTAAAAATTTAAATTTATTTACAGTCTTGAATATTTTGATTCATCATGTTCCAAAAGTAACATTTAAATAGGGGAGAAAGCTCAATTCTTAACAGCATACAAATAAAGGCTGTTTATATTAATTTGTTCACAAATAATAATATAGGATTCATAATTAATATTCTTCACCAAAATGAAATTTTGGGCTGGAAGGAATCTTGAAGATCTAGTCTAATCCTCTTTTCAAGGTAAAAGAATTTATATCATTCCAGATAAATGGTATTAGAAAATTTACTTGGATGTTAGTTGATGTTAGTTCAGAAATAGATATGATACGTTAAGATAAAGGGAATTTTCTGAACTTCTTGTATGCAAAGATGCAGAAATTGAGTACATTTCTTTTCAAAGGTTGATTCCAAAGATATGGCAAAACCCAAGGATTCTTCTGAAATGAAGAAGCGACGTTTGAAGGGGTAAATATTAAATTCTGATAATGTGTTAAAATAGTATCATGAAGTATGATATCTTTCAGTAAGGAACAACTGCTTTAGAATCATTTCCAGCTAATAACTAAGGATTTTCCTCATACATAAGATATCATATATAATTTCGTTACTGCAGTATACAAGTATGGTTCTTACTTTCAAT
>NC_142025.1:14314746-14364746 GCF_049901735.1 Notechis scutatus | reverse complement strand
AATAATTGACAGTCTGGTGGAGTCCTCTCTTCTATTCATGATTTCAGGTCTTTTTTTCAATCTCTATGGCTTTTCTGATAATTCTGTAGCTGGGGTTTTCTATAGTGGCTAGGGTTTTGGTGCCATTGAAGTCGATGCTATGACCTGTAGCTTTCATGTGTTGGACTAGTGAGGAAGTGTGTTCCAGCTTTTTTACTGCATTTTTATGTTCATCCAGGTGGGTACTTATTCTTCTATTGGTCTGTCCAATGTATGTGGCAGGGCATGATGCACAGGGGACTTCATATATGCCTTGGTTTTCCAGATCAATTTTATCTTTGAGGTTTCTTAGGATGGCTGGCAGATGCCTGGCAGACAAGACGCACATAAAGACTGAACTATACACCCTGACTAAAGTACTGACAGCTAACGGCTTCCACAAAAGCAAAATCACCAGCTTGATCCACAAAAACACGCTGAGACATAATGGAGACCTAGAAGATGAACAGACCTATGGAACAGCTGCCCTGTCCTACATAAGAGGTACTACAGACAAAATCAGTAAGATACTACACAGGCATCACATCAAGACTGCCTTCAAAAGAGACAGAAAAATAGCAGCCATCCTAAGAAACCCCGAAAATAAAATTTATTCATGCTGCATGAATAAATGAGATGATACCTCCCACCTACCAGCCATTTGGAAACCTGCCCTCACTAAGAAATGAGTACCTAACATGAAGAATGACACCAGACCCACACCCACGAGGGCCACACAAGATGCTACCACCACACTTCCATGTAGAAAGCAGACTCACACCCACACAGATGATGAGACACAACCATGGACCAGAAGCTGTACCGCAGCTACATCGCTACCCGCTTCAAACCCCTCCGACCCATACATGAAGCGAACGGACGCCCACCATGAAGATGTGGCACGACCACAAACACGAAGCCAAACAACAGGATCACAGCTCACCAGCTCAAATCCCCCAGCAACTAAGACTAACCTGAGCACAACCAAGCCCCCACCTGAACAGAACACACCCCCAGCCAATCAGAACACAGCCAACCCCCAACCAATCAGAACACAGCCAAACCCCCAACCAATGAGAACACACCCCCAGCCAATCAGAATACAGCCAAACCCACACCCAATCAAGTTACACCCCTACTAGCAGTTAAATGGAAGAAGCAGCTGCAAGCTCACATTACTCCGAGAAGCACAAAGCCGAAGACACAAGCCTGAACCTCAGAAAACACACACACACACACACACACACACACACACACACACACACACACACACACACATATACATATATACATATACAAAGCTGAATGCCATATACATATACATATACACACACACACACACACACACACACACACACACACACACACACACACACACACACACACACACACACACATATATATATATATATATATATATATATATATATATATATATATATATATATATATATATATATATATATATATATATATCCTTTCCTTCTCTGGGAGATGCAAAACTCTGACTATGGAGGTGGAAATCTAAGATAAGTGGGGAAAAACCTTTCTAATCTCCACAAACATTTGGGCGAATCCCAGGTAATTTTCCAGCTCAGGTAGGAAAGAATATATGTAGTGTATGGTTCAACTGAGGAGTCCTTGATTCTCTCTGAAACTGCTTGCTTGCTTGCAAACATTTTATTATCCAACTAGGTAACATCTTCAGTGTGAGGGTAAGTGAGGTTTGCTACCTGTTTTCCAACTTGGCTACAAGAACAATCCTGCAACATATATGCTGGAGCACCGAGACAAGCAGTTTTCCATTGGTGGGATTTCTGACTTCAGAATGGGCCATCTAGCCACAGCCAACTCAGCGTGGCCACCTCACCACAGCCAACTTGCCATAGTAATTCACTATTGGACAACTTGCCATGGCCAACTTGCTGCATGACAATTTGCCGCAGGAAAATTCAATACAAAAGTTAAACTAATTTCAATGGAACTGTGGCCAGTAATAATAAAATAAAGAAAATCAATGAGAATCACAAGAGGTACAAGAGACACTAATAATAAAAGTAACTAATAAATGTTTAATACAGTATTGAATTATCCTACTGTGAATTATCCCATGGCAAGTTGGTCATGGCTAGTTGTCCTGAAGTGAGTTGGCTGTGGTTAGTTGGCTGCAGCAAGTTGACCATGGCAAGTTGGCCATGGCAAGTTGGCCATGATGAGTAGCCACTCCATATTTTTCCTAATTCCTTCCCTTATCGAGTTATTTAAGGTCAAGCTAACAAAGTTCCACAAGTTAGACAAGTTCCACAAGTTTCTTGATTGATAGACTATAGTTAACAGGTGCCTTACTTTCTCACTCTCTTATACCCTGTTGAATTAGGGTAGATCTACTTTGAGCTTCTGTATATTTTGTCCAACATCATCCCTGAATATCCCTAAGTAACAGTAAAATGGATACAGATATTTTTTATATTTTGTTATTAATAAGACAAAGAAAACAGCAGTTGCCTGATAGAAAAATTAGACTGGTTAGGTGCCATCAAGTCATTCTTGATTCTTAGCAACCATATTGATTTTCTCCATGATGATCTATCCCCAAGATCTATAGAATGGCACAATAATAATCCTGAAGACTTTCTGGAACAAAAATACTGGCCATGGTATCTTTCTTTTCCTAACACAGTTAGTCAGATGTTTAGATTGGATTTGGCATTTTAATCCACCTTCCCAAAGATCTGATATTGTTGTTTAATAACATTAAAGGGATTGTTATAGGAGATAAGCTGTTTCAACTAAAGCTGCCTTTTGAAATTGATTGATGGTGATTTTGTTAATGCTGATTTGTTCAACTTGCATTCCTGATATTTTGGTTTGTACCCAAGGCACTTGCTATTGTTTGTACTATCCTTCTTTGCTTTTGCCACAATCGTTGTACTTCTATTTGCCGATCTTTGTATTTTGTGATTTTCTCCCTTTCTTTATCCTCTATTCTGCTATCTCCGGGTATTACAATATCCATTATCCACACTTTTTGTCTTTCTTAACAACAGTTGTTAAGTCTGGGGTGTTATGGGACAGATGCTTGTCTGTTTGAACTTGGCTGGTTTTTTTTTGACACTGGGACTTGGAAAGAAGGCAAAACAGCTTAGCAAAGGTTGATCAGGAAATATACCAAGAGATTTGAAGCATTCTAAACCATTCCAGCTGTCCACCATACCCTTAACTCAGAAGAAAATGGGAGATCAGATAGAACACAGGTTGAAAGTATTTTCCTCCCATTTATTGGAAAATACTTAGACATCTACATTACCACATTGTGGAGGGATTCATTTGAGAAAACATTCTTATGCCAATAAAAGCATTACGTATTAACCACATTTCTGTTAGAGAGGAAGAACTCGGAATATTTGCAGAGGATGATATGGCACTGATGTCAAAAACAGCTCTTTGCTGGAACACAGGAAGGGCGGGACATATGGAAGGCCCTAAATCACTTTTGTAGCCAAATAGGAAGGGCAATAATCCATTGTAACTCTTGCAAAAGGTAAACTGTGCATCATAGTTTGTTCATTTATGAAAGGCGAATTGCTACATAGGGCAGGACTTTGCTGAGACCACCTCCAAGGCAGTGAAAAGTATGATAATGGAAGGAAATAACATTTGGTGAATGGTTATGAAAAAAAAAAGAAGATATAGGAGAAATTAAGCAACACAAAACAGCACAAATCTGTCTCCATCCCATCAACTGCAAGTATCAGTTCAAGGGGGCAGTGAAAATCTTAATAGGTCTAACACACAGTAATAGTTTCTTTTTTAATCTGAAGGTTTGGATGGAAAAACAACCCTCACTGGAAACAGAATAAATTTAGGTATTTCAATCTCTTTCCTTCTAAAGCTGGAAGTTACAGCCTATATAAATAATGCTGAATTTTTCTGCAGTGTTGCTTCTTTTTTATTCAAAGTGAAATTTACAACATCAGGATACATTCATCAAATGATGTAAGCTTTTGTGATCAGACCCAGGCATGCAAATTGTATATAAATCAGATATGCAAATCAGATATTAAAATTGTGAAGCGGACCATGCAGGTCTTAAAATAAAAATTCAGATATTGGAGAAAGACTGCTAGAATGCTAAAAATAATGTTTGCCAGATGAGTTTGTTCTGAAACCAGTTGTATTCTTAAAGGTTTGGGCTTCATTTGATAATCTTGAAATGGAAAGATGGAAAAGACAGATTTTCATAAAAATATACCCTTTGGGTTACCTCTTCTATAACCACTCTTTCTTATGAAGAACCCCATTTCTCTTCCATGCAATGCACAGATTCAGAGATAATGGAAGAAGTTGAAATGCCCTCTAAAACAAAATTGATTCCTCTAGGGACAGGAAGGTGATCCCTCTCACCTTCTAAAAAAAAATCATTCCCAATTTTGCGACATGAGAATAGTTCACTAAGCATATGTCTATAAAATATTTACAGTTATGTACACTAATTATGCACTACCTGTGTTGACATTTTAGAATTTTGGTGCATTTATTGTGACTAGAGATTTGGTTTTCGAAGTCTGATGTTGATGCTGTTATTATTCAAAGGACTTAGGCCGTGAACTTCATTGTCTGAAGTTGGAACCTTATTCAATTATTTATTTGCACAATTATTAGAATAATAGCATTGGATGGGGCAATTTGTATTCTTGCTCATTGCAAGAATTCAAATTAAAGCATCCTTGAGAGATAATCAATAGTCTTGGATTGCACACATATCATGAAGGTAAATTTGCTAGCTCTCTTGATGAGTTGGTTCCACTATGAAACTGCTATTATCATTAGGGCATTTCTCCTAATGTTCATCTGAAACTTAAGAACATTATTTTATACTAATATGATGTAGAACAAGTTTGTGCTTTCTTCTGAATAATATCTTTTCAAACTTTTGAACCATGTAATTATTTCTTCTCTTCGGTTTGCCTCTTTTCATAGAACTTAGAGCATCCTCATTTTCCCTCTTCTATTGTTTCTAGAGTTTCTGAATATTTCTTTAAAATGCCCAGAATTGGATCTAAACATGCAGAATCCATATGAACTATTACTTTCTTTGATCTGAAATTCTACTTCTTTGCTTACAAATTTCATTTTATAAAGTCAATACCTAATATTCCTTCCTGCTCCTGTTTTCCCCATAACAACTACCTGGCCTGGGCTCAGAGAGAGAGAGAGAGAGAGAGGGCTCAAAGTGACACAGAAGATTTTCATGTCTAAGGCAGGATTAGAACTCATGGTCTTCTGATTCCTAGCCTGGTGCCTTAACCATTACACCAAAAGGTTCTAAGTTTGTCTTTGTTTCAATGAGCAGCTTCCAAAAGGCTCTGCCATGGAGGCATAGATCAAAGGGAGAAAAAAAATGCCGCTTGGAGTTTTCATAGGAACTTCACTCACTCAAAGAACCTGACAAATCTAGCAAACAAACTTATCCCACTAGCTAGCCAACACACCCTTGTGATGAACAGACAAGGCAAGAGGGAAGAATGTTATTTTTTTGACAAGGACTCCAGAATTGTTCCAATATTTCCAGCAATTCTGACTCTAACACCTCAAGAAGGAAACAATTTAAACTATTTAGAGCAGCCTAATGGGAAGGAAAATGTACATGTTCATTTCTTGTAAATATTTCAAAAGCAAATCATAGGAAAGTTTGCAATGAGGCTAGAAACAGACAGTTATGAAACAACACTGTATTAACACTTGTAGACAATTCTGATGTGTCAGGAATAATTGTGAAGCTTGATAGAGACACTGATTTTATAAAAAGAGATGGGGGAAAAAACATATATAAATACTTCAGTTCTCTCTGAAAATCCCCACCTTTTTCTACTCTGAAAGTTTGTGCCTGCATGTTTTATCCTTGGGGTGAACAGCCTTCTGCTTTAGTGTATTGTAATGTAATGTAACACCCAAACACAAACTGATCAACATGGTACATACAGTACAATGCAGCGAGCACAAAACAACCACTTTATAAACAAGTGGTACAACATAGGAGAACAAACCCATCAGAACTAGATTCAGCAGTCCATTTGCATTTAAAAAAAAAAAAGCCACTCTTTTGAAGACAGCAAAAGTCCACATTTGGGACAGATTGCTGGTTTGAAAGAGGGGTCAAAGTAGCTATCTTGGTCAAAATTGAACAGCACTTTCTCAACAGACTTGGAGGGATATGACATCATCTATCTTCAACCTACAACACAGTCGTTTCAACAGTTCTAAGGAGGCTTCACACCCATATGCACCATTCAGGTGACTCTCATAACACAAATAAACCTCCAGGTGGCTTTACACTCACAACAAGAATTCAAATGCAGCTGTCTGCCAGGCGTCTAAATCCTTTCATTCCCCACCATCCAGTCAGAGCTGAAGAAGCTTCTTGGATGAGAAGCAAAATGTCTTCAAAGAAAAACCAGTAAGTCCAGTTGTCTCTTGAAAAAGCACTTTTTGGGACAACCATGACCTGAATGACTGAGAATCTCCATTGATATCTGCAAGAATACTATTTATTAATCTAAAAAAGCATTATTTGTAAACCTGGATTGACCAAAACTCATTGCAGAATACCTTATGTCACCAGACACGAAATTCTAGACCTAGAAAATCTACAACTATGCCGCCTTTGGTCCGATCTAAGTATAGTATATATATATATATATTGCAATGTCCTATCTGTCAATGTATACTTCAGTTTCAACCATAACAATAAAAGGTATTCTGCAATGATTAGAGGAGTGGAGAACTCTCCTTGTGAAATATTTCAGGACTTTCTCAACTGTATTAACATCAGATACGTAATGCGGGTTCCATACTGATGAGCTGTATTCAAATATTGGTCTAGCAAATGTTTTGTATGCTCTAGTTGATAGTGTGATATTACCAGAGAAAAAGCTATGTAGGATTAGGTTAACAACTCTTAATGCCTTTTTGGCTATGTAATTACAGTGGGCTCTAGCACTTAGATCATTAGAGATGAGTACTCCAAGGTCCTTGACAGAGTTTGGATCATCAACAAGGTCTTGACTATTCAGCCTGTATTTTATTTTCTGATTATTATTTTTTTTGCCAATATGTAAGACAGAGCATTTATTTGTTGAGATTTGAAGTTGCCATTTGTTTGACAATTCTGATACATAGTCGAGGTCTTTTTGAAGGGTAGCTGTATTGTCTGTGGTGTTGAATAGCTTTACATCATCAGCGAAGAAAATGCAGTTGCTCTTGATATGATCACAGAGGTCATATATGTAGTGTATGAAAAGAGTTGGTCCTAGAACACTGCCTTGGGGGACACCACAGTTGACAGGTACAGAATTTGATAGGACGCTCCCAATTTTGACCATGTGTTGCCTGTTTGACAGGAATGCTTCTATCCAGTTTTGTAGGTATCCAGAGATACCATAAGACCTTAGTTTTAGGAGTAGTTTGTTGTGTACCACTGAATCAAAGGCTTTACAGAAGTCTATGTAGATTGCGTCTATTGCTTTGCCCTGATTGAGTTGTGTAGTCCATATGTTTTAACAGTGCAAGAGTTGCAGGTTACAGGACAGTTTCCTTCTGAAACCCAAACTGTTTGTTAGAGAATAGGTTGTTTGCCTCTAAGTGGAAGATAATGGATTGGTTAATAATTGATTCCATGATTTTACAGTTGACACAGCATAAAGAGATTGGTCTGTAATTTTTAACTAGGCTGGGGTCCCCCTTTTTGAAGATGGGGATGATCATGGCCAGCGACCATAGTTTTGGCAAGGAGCTGGTCCTGAAAGATTTTTCAAAGATTATGCTTAGAGGTTCAGCTATGGCAGTGGATATCTTTTTAAAGAAGTAGGCACAAACTCCGTCTGGTCCAATAGATAGAGACGGTTTTAGATTGCATGGTGCTTTTTCAACATTGTCTTCTATAAAATCGATATGTATTAGATCACTGTAGTTGTCTGCGGTTTGACTAGGAAATATTGGACATGATCCATTGTTGTTTACAAATACTGAGCCAAAGAATGTATTAAAGAGGTTGGCTTTAATAGTGTCGTTGTTGCAGTCTTTACCATTAGGTCCTTTCAGGGGTGGGATGGACCTTGAGTCTTTTAGCTTGTTGTTTGCAAAATTGTAGAAAGCGTGGGTGGAATTGGTGCATAGAAAGTTTTCCTCTTGTTTAGTGTGATAATTGGTATATTCAGCCTTTATCTGGTGGCATAAATTTTTGTATTGGCTTTTGAAGTTGGCAACGTGACCAGATTTGTTTTTCCGCCAAAGGGAATTCTTTTTGGATTGGAGCTTCCTTATTGTTATGGGTAATTTGTTTTTTTCTGGTTTTGGGAGTTGTTATTGGTACATATAGTTTGATGACTCTTTTGACTTCAAGTAGAAATGTGTTGTAATGGTCTTCAACAGTATTGCATCCAGTGATACTTCTCTTATCATACACCTATGTTTATTAGCTTGTTATTTCTTGCTTACCTTTTGCACTCTACATGAAGTTTCTTATTTTAAAAGGGAATCTTGTGAAATCTTCAAAATAAACTGTTTCAACTCCTACCCTCAGAACGACACTATAGAACACTGCACACCAGAACAGCCAGACACAAGGACAGTTTTTTCCGAATGCCATCACTCTGCTAAACAAATAATTCCCTCAACACTGTCCAACTATTTGCAAAGACTGCACTACTATTACTATTAATGTTCTCATCACTCCTTATCACCCATCCCCTCCCACTTTAAACTGTATGACTGTAACCTTGTCGCTTGTATCCTTACGATTTGTATTAACTGTTTCCTAGTATGATTTGATTGCTTATTGTGTCCTCTGATTATTATTAAGTGTTGTACCTGATGATTCTTGACTCTTGACGAATGTATCTTTTCTTTTAGGTACACTGAGAGCATTTGCACGAAGACAAATTCCTTGTGTGCCCAATCACACTTGGCCAATAAAGAATTCTATTCTATTCTATTCTATTCTATTCTATTCTATTCTATTCTATTCTATTCTATTCTATTCTATTCTATTCTATTCTGTGTATACAAGTTATTTTAACTAGGGGTGGAATCCTACCGGCATAACAACCGGTTCGCTGCACGTGCATGCACAGTATTTGCAAAATAACTTCTCCTGCAAGCAATCACCATCTCCTGCTGATGCATGGCGTTCAGTTGTGCTGTGCAAAGCAAGTAAGGTATGAATAAAGGACAGCCTAGAACCCAGGGAGGCGGCCAGGCCCAACCAAAGAAAAGATGACCTTCAGAGAGAACCAGTTCAGTGTCAGCTGCTCTTGAGAGCTACTAGTTCTGTAGAACCGGGGCAAACCGGTAGAATCCCAACCTTGTTTTTAATGTTTTAGTACATTTCATGATTACAATGATGTTTATGGTGACAGGCATGATCTTTTCATAGAGGACAGGGCATTCTTGAGCTTCATTGACTCATTTAATAATAATAATAGTAATAATAATAATAGTAATAATAATCAGCTGAAGACATTTACTGCTAAACTCCACCTTCCAATTTCTGTGAAGTGCAAGCCAAAATTACAGTAGTTGAAGGGCCTGTGAGAACTTAAATTCTACAATTCATGTCTAATGTTTGCAAAAAAGTGTTCCTGAAAAAAATAGCCAAATTGATGGGCATCTCCCCATAACTGAAAAGGTTTCCAAACTGTGTCTAAGTGAATAGATAACATCTCTCATAAGTGGAATAACTAAAGTGGAACTAAATCTTATTTTATATGTGGCAAGAGATCTACTCCACATCCATGGATTCATCAAAATGCAAAGTTTTATTTCATTTCTTTGGTTCATTAAAAATCAGTTCGTACATTACAATAAAAAGATCTGCAGGGAAAATATAAGCATTTTCATGTTTGCAACATTCAATAACTGCATTTTTGTGAAAGCAGCCCTTTACCTTTCAAATGTATTTCAGACTTAGATTCTAGCTAATTCAAACCATTTTCCCAAACACTGTTCTGTACATGCATTTGAATTCATTTTTCCTCTACATCACATCTTTCTGTACAGTTTTGGTGGGTGTACTTAATGGCTTGTATTTTTACTGAACCTTGGTGTGGTTTTTCTTGGTTTTTATTTTAATGTAATTCTTGATTTTTGTTTCTTCACTGTCCAGAGTTTTTTGCATAGATAGTGGTTATATAGAGTAAATTAGATGATAGGCAGACAGATGATGGATAGATGATAGAGATATATGATAGATAAAAATGATTGATAGATGACTTCCGGTTTGAAGGGCTTCAGCGACAGATAGGAATCCGCGATCGTGCATGGTTTCTGCCTGGGCTCGCTGCTGGAGCTCCCCGAGCTGGCTAGTTTCGGGGCTAAGCCATCCCGTAGAGGTGGTGAAAAAGGGGGAGACTGCCAGCGGGGTCAAGGAGAGCCGCATCTCTCCTCCTCAGCTGATCAAACTCCCTTTCCCGAAGGCGGTAGGAGCGGTGGTCAGAAATGGCCACCTCAAAGAAGTACTCAACCGGAAAAAAACATGCAGGAGGAAGATAAGAAGTGAAAGTTTTGGCTGACCGGGCTAAGTTGAAAAAGCAATAACTAACATACCCTGGAATTTAAATTTTACAAGAAATAACATCGCTACCAAAGAAGAGTTGGAAGCAGTGAAAGAAAGTGAAAAGGGGAAGGTTTGACTTTTTTTTTCTTCCCTCTCCTTCCTTATATTGACAATTAAGAATAAGAAATTGGAAAAATCCGCTTTGGCATCAATAGGCAATTAAGCTGAAAATATAACTAAATGCCAAAGGGACAATAAAGATTTCTGGACATTAAAAACTTTTTCTTCTATAAGCAGGAAGGGAGAGAAAAAGAATAAGGGCAGGATCTGGAAGAGGGAGGAGACTGCCTGGACTTTAAAATAATTTAAAGTAAAATTTCAACAAGACTTCTAAAAGATGCATTTTAACTGAAACTTTGCAACTAAATAGTAACCCCAGGAAGAGAAAGTGGGGGGGAGGAAGAGCAAAAAGAAACAGTTTATGTGTATTTGGATTACTTGGTGACTTTTGGACTTTTGGCTATTATATTTGAATGACTAAAATCAATTGGGTGGTTGTTTAAAAAATTTCTACAATGGCATTACTCTTGGATGAATTGAAAATGGAACTTAAAAAGTACAAAGAAGATGCACAAGAAGGGAAGGGTTCCTTTGGCTTCGTTTTCAATTCTTAGAAATGGAGATTTGGAACTATGAGAAACAACAAGAAAAGACTGCAAAACAAGAAGACTGGGACAAAGAAGAAGCCATCTTTAATGAACAAGTAACTTTATGTGGGGAAGAAAAAGGAAAGGGGGAAAGAGGATGGAGAATTTAAGACTTAAAAAACAACCAAAGAAAAGAAAAATAATTCGAAAAATAAGTATAATACTGGAAAGCAACAGAAAAGGGGAATACAGAAGAGGGAAGTAGAGGTAGAGAGAAAAAGGGGTAAAAAGGGGAGGGAGAAGAAGAGAGGGAAGAAGGAAAGGAAAAGAAGTTACAAAGGTCTTGAGCAAGATATAAAGAAACAGGACTTATTTAGAGATAATGGGTGAAAATCTAACTGAAAGGGGGATTCTGTAAAGGTACATGAGATTGTGTTGTTATATTTGAAATAGAAATAATTTTAAAAAATCAGAAACAACATATGATTAGAATGAGGGATAGAATGGTTAGTGTAACTTAGTGAAATGTTTGTGAACAAAGTAAATGAAATAAAATAAATGAGAAAATTGAATTAGGAAGGAATGGGAACACTTTAATTAATCAATGTTTTATAAAATATAAGTGAAGAGGGGGGGGGAATTGATTATGGAAAGTTTATAATTGTTCCCATAGAAGTATGATATTTAATTGAAAAGTAACATGAAAAATCTTAAGACTTTAATGAATTTTAATATTAATGATAGAATTGAATTGGAATGGAATGTTGTTTTAATTATATACATTTATAATTTTTTCTTTTTTAAAAAAAAATACTGTGTGTAGTTTAAGAATGTACCAAACGGAATCAGAATGGAAGCTATGTGTTATATTGAGTGTTATAATTTTAGGGGAAAAATATAAAGGCTTCATACTCCAATCAGTAACTACAGGAGAAATTTTGTTTAATGAGAAAAGATAATAGACAATTGAAACAGGACAGACAAAAAAATATAAATATAATGATTTGAATTGAGATGAAATAAATACAATAAAATTGAGGAAATTAAAAGAGGCGAGAAGCTATGCAGAAAATGTAAAATTGTAATAAGATATGGAATAGAATATAAAAATGAGCATGAACCTGAATTTGTGTCTGCACAAAGACATGTAACCCAGGATTATGCTGCTTTCAAAAAAGATGTTTTAATTGTGTTTCTTTTTGTGAAAACTCAAATAAAATTTACAAAAAAAAGATTGATACATAGAGATGATAGATAGATAGATAGATAGATAGATAGATAGATAGATAGATAGATAGATAGAGATGATATAGATGATAGACAGACATATGGACACACAGACACAAATGGACAGACAGATATATGATAGATATAGATGATAGATAAACTGATGGACAGACAGACAGAGATAACAATTCTGAATTGCAGGAAATTGGAGAAAGTACAGAGGCTAGTGTATTATTGCCTTCCATCTAATTTCCATCTGAAGGAATAAATATTGGTTAAGTTTTCTTTAATCAGTTGTCCCTCCTCCCTCACTTTTCCCCACAGCCATTATCATTCTTAGAAAACTTCAAGATGGTTGCTGACATTAATTGTAGGAGACAAAATGCCACCTATTACCATTATTACTTTAAATACAATTACTATTAAATATAGCAATAGTATTATGAATCTATTACCCCACCTTTATGTTCCAGCAACAAGAATTAGTCAGTTCAAATGAGTAGAAATAATATGCACTCCAATCATTTTTAGACTGTTATTCTTCAGACATTAGATGAATAAATTAAGAGACTTAATACTCTATTACATAATACGACAATTACTACAAATTTAGTCTAGCATGTCAGGAAGGGATTTTCATTATCCTTTCTAGTGAGTGATTTAATGGTCCTCTTTACTGCACTCTACCCTTGGAGGTACAAGCATCACAGTTCCCTGCTGGTTGGCATGTAGATGAAAAGAGGTTTATATCTGTACAGGCTCTTTCTGAATTATTTTCTGAAGTATTACCATTGCCCTGAAAATCATTTGGAGGGGGTTGGATTCACACCTTGTAGAAACAGCAGCAATTTCCTCTAGAATAGAATAATAGGAGCTGTCCTGGGTCCTGTATAACCAGAATTGGTTATCCTGAAGCCTACATTGCTTTGCTGCTCACCATCCTATTTCCTAAGCGATGAAGTGACTCAGTGGCTAAGATGCTGAGTTTGTTGATCAGAAAGGTTGGCAGTTCAGCAGTTTGAATCCTTAGCCCCGCGTAATGGAGTGAGCTCCCGTTACTTTTCCCAGCTTCTGCCAACCTAGCAGTTTGAAAGCATGTACAAATGCAAGCAGAAAAATAGGGACCACTTTGGTGGGAACGTTCCGTGCACCTTTGGCATTTGGTCATGCCGGTCATATGACCATGGAGACATCTTCGGACAGTGCTGGCTCTTCAGCTTTGAAATGGAGATGAGCACCGCCCCCTAGGGCTGGAAATGACTAGCCTGTATGTGTAAGGGAAACCTTTACCTTTTTATCCTATTTGCTTCTAACTTCCTTCAAGATGTTCTCAACCTCTACAAACTTTTTTTTTTTAAACAAGTTTTATTGATTTTCAAAACACACAAGTCATCATTATCCATTACATGTTTAAACCTTTTTCCATTATAAATTTAACAAGTCAGATAAACTATAATTCTGTTTTAAACCATTTCCATATAAACATACCAAAAACCTCTTATCCAATTTCCCTTTATTTCTCTTTACTCTTATTCAATTTTATTATTATTATTTCATCTACTTCTTTCTGACTTAGTTACCATTGTTCTCATTCTATATTTCTACAAGGTTTTATTAATTTTCCCCCAAAAAAACAACAACATAATCACACAACACACAAAACATAAAAAAAATCTTTTTGGAAAGTAACTTGGACCCAGGTATCTCTCTTTTCATGGACTTCAATTATATTCAGCTCATCTTATATATCATTACTTATTTTATTTACCATTCTAAGTCTTCTATATTAACTTCTTCACATATTTCACTCTTCTTAATTCTATCTTAATTAATCATCTTAATTTGAGTCATTATATTTATATCTTTTGTCCATTCTCTATTATACCTTTGTCTCATTCCTTTTAAAAAGAAAGAAATTTCTCCTGAAATCACTAATCAGAGTATGATGCCTTTCTATCTCCCCACTAAATTAATCAAATTAATCTTTAAAATACCCAATCCGATTTTGCTTGGTACATTCTAACTGAATAATACATCTAAAACAATTAAATACATAGTTAAGCAATAGATTTAAATATTAAAAACAAAATACTATAATGAAAGTTTTATAATAACATCAATACCATAATCTTAATAAACTCTTTAATTAAAGTTTAATATTCTAAATCTCCCCTCATATTATATTTTCAAACCAATCATTATTAACATTCCAACATTTTAATCTTTTATCAACTCTCAAGCCATTTAAATTTTCTATTTCTGATACAATACTACAATATCATCTTATGTACCTTGCAAAATCTCTTTGAAGAAATTATACTTATCCTTTATCCCTAAAAAAATTTCTTTTTCTCATTTAATTTCAAAACTTTGTAGCTTTTCTCCACCTTTTCCCTTTCTTTCTTCCCCCAACAAACCTTTCTAGCCCCCTTCTTCTAGCCTCTGCCTTACTGGCTTCCCTTCTCTGTCGCATTTCTCTTCCCTTTTGTTTACCATCCTTATATTGATTTTGCACCTTGTTTTTCCCTTTCTTAAATGTTTTTAAATCTTAAGTCCTTTATTTCTCTTCTTTTTCCTCTTCCTTCCCTCTTGGTCGAGTTCTGAGATTTATTAAAGATGGCTTCCTCCCTTTGTTCTTCTTCTGCTGTCTTCATCTGTTGCAATGTTTGTTGATAATTAATAAGCGCCATTTCTAAAAAAAGGAAGGCTTCTTTCACACCAGCTTTACCATTTTGTTTTGCTTGCTCATAATCTTTTCTCAGTTCCTCGATAGAAGAAGCCATTATAAATCTTTTCTTTTCTTTTCTCTTACAACAGCCAGAATATTCCAAAGGAAAAATAAGACAATCCCAAAGTTCTCAGTCAGACCAAACCAAGACAGAGTTCCCACTCTCTCCTCCTGGGGTAGTATCAATTAGAGAAAAAGAAAGTCCAAATCTGTTTCTTAAAGTCTTATTGCAATATATTTTAGTCTTTCAATCCTTAAGGCATCTCCTCCAACAAGATCTTAGCATACAAATATTTTTTTTAAGTCCTCTCTTTTCCCACTCACCGCTTAGAGCCAGTTTTCACCTAACAAAAATAAGTTTCTTAATGTTCACTTTTTATTCCATGAAAAAAGAGGGTAAGCTATCCTTTCAGCACCATTAAACTGCCGCTTTTTTCCTCTTCTCGAAGGTATCATTCAGAAAGTCATACTTTTCAGGAATTTTGTTAAATATGTCTTAGAGTCCTAGGAACCAAGAAAAACTTTCTCCTCTCAAGCACTTTCTCCACTTCCTCCTGCGCATTCTTACCCGGCTGCCAGCTTCTTTGTGGCGGCCATTCACGGACCGCCGCTGCACCGTCCTGGGAAAAGGGGGTTCTGCCGGCCGGGAAGGGGGTCTGCAACACCCCCAAACCCTTCTCCGGATCCCCCTACCTTCAGCTGCCCCTGCAGGGCAGCCTAGCTCCGTACCCGTCTGGGCCGGAGCCCCAAAAACGGCTAGCGCGGCAGGGATCGCGCAGCTCCGCAAATCCCTGCCGCTCGCGAAGCCGACAAACCGGAAACCCCTCAACCTCTACAAACTTAAAACCTGGTAGAACATTCTTCCCAATATCTGAATTCAAGATATTTCTTTTTAGCAAGCACTCATAAATATAGGATTAAATTATTTCACCTCTGAATTGAACTGCTAATCTTGTGGCATTTGGAACAAGGGTTTCCTCGGTTACAGTATACTTTCTTTTTCCTGGAATGGGAAAATCCCAAATTATAATCAAAACCTACAGAGCTACTCTACATTACTCATTTATTTACTCTACTTGTATCCTATCTGTTGTTTTTTACAAATAACTCAAGGTGCCAAACAATATCCAACACCCCTTCCCTATTTTCCCCACAACGACAATCTCATGAGGTGGATTGGGCTGAGGAGATTTTAGCTCAAGGTCACCCAGCTGGCTTTCAATGTAGGACTAGAACTCACAGCCTTCTGGTTTCTAGCCAAAGGGTCTTCAACCAAAGGGTCTTCAAACTTGGCAAGTTTAAGACTTGTGGACTTCAACTCTCAAAATTCCTGAGCTAACATGACTGGAGAAGGAATTCTGGGAGTTGAAATCCACAAGTCTTAAACTTGCCAAGTTTGATAACTCCTGGTCTTAACCACTAGACTAAACTGGTTCTCTATTCCTCCTTCTTTTCAAGTATTCCTTAAAAAGGAGAGGACAAGGAGAATTCTTAACTATTAGACAGATGCTATTGCATGAAACTGAATGGTTTATTCATTTACTTTAATGATTGTCCTAATGAATAAACAACTCAATTGATCTGAGTTTGGACATATGTTATCTTGGTATAGTGCCTGAGCAAACTCAGTATCCCCAACCAAAGCTGTCTTAAAAAACTACCCCACTCAGCAAGTCATCTAAATGTACAGAGAGCTCAAAATAAGGGGAAAATGGGATTAGGAATTCCTTCTTACCTTAATATGTTTGCATGTTGGGAAGTTAGAATTGGGAATATTTTCTGATCTTTTAAAGGAAAACTATTCTTATATATGTACTTGAATATAAATACAATAGCCAGTGGGACTCGCCCCATTTTGTTCACTCCTGGAATATGTTCTTCATGTTGAATCTTGTATTAATATAACTCCTTTTTCAGATCCTCTGCCTAATACATGGAATTTTTTTTCCAGTGGTACCTTCCTTTTTACCTGGGATAAGCTGGATTTAGCCTAAAGCAGGGAAATAAATGTGGCAGATGTCCCATCTTTTTTCTTCTTTCTCTGTAATGATGATTAATGTTATTTAAGTTACAAAGTCAAGCCCTAACAATTAAAATGGATTCTTTTTATTACCTATTAAATGGATTTCAGGTTGGCTTATTCTGTCCTCCAAATATTCAAGAGCTCATTAGATCAGAATTGGATGACAACACATAGCTGGGCTACTTTTGTGTGGTTGCCTATTCAGACCAAGGGCTTTTTTTTTTTTTTTTACTGTTAGTGAGGTGCTGCTTCAAATTCTTCAAAAGTAGACAATGATGAGAGGCAGACACAGCTTGCCCTAAAATAGTCTAGTGTTATTTGGTTATTTGGATTATATCATTATGCCCCCAACTTCATATCTCCAAGAACTGAAGTATGGAGCATTGCAGTAGGGTTCACACCCACAATTTGAGCATATCTATCTATCTATCTATCTATCTATCTATCTATCTATCTATCTATCTTTCATCTATATCTATCTATCCATCCATCCATCATCCATCCATCACCCCTCTATCTATCATCTATCTATCTATCTATCTATCTATCTATCTATCTATCTATCTATCTATCTATCTATCTATCTATCTATCTATTATCCATCTATCATCTATATCTATCTATTCATCCACCCATCTATCTATCTATCTATCTATCTATCTATCTATCTATCTATCTATCTATCTATCTATCATCCATCTATCATATATATCTATATTCATCCACCCACCCATCCACCCATCTATCTATCTATCATCCATATCTATCTATCCATCTATCCATCCATCCGTCCATCTATCCTATCAGCTATCATCAGTATCTATCTATCATCTATATATATCTATCCATCCACCCATCCACTCATCCATCCATGAATCCATCCATCCATCATCTATCTATCATCTATATCTATCCACCCATCCACTCATCCACCCACCCACCCATCTATCTATCTATCTATCTATCTATCTATCTATCTATCTATCTATCTATCTATCATCCATCTATCTATCATCCATCTATCATCTATATCGATCTGTGATGACCTGTAGTCTCTCAAAATAGCCCAAAACCCACAACATATATTAAAGTCTGGTAAAGTCTTCAACTTAACTTCACTGTTATTAGGCACAGTTTAAAATCACAAAAGTAAATAATGAGGCAAACAGAAAACCAAAACAAACTGCATTGATGAGAGTTCTGAAGCAAGCCAAGATAACTAATCATAAACTCCAGGAAAATAACCAGGAAAAGTCCATGGGAAGAACGCCAGCAAAGATAAACCTCTTTCAAGGTGAATACTAAATTGACTCCTGCAAATTCTAACTGCGCAGTTGCAGACTTATATACATAGCTCCCACCTGCAAGCCATGAGGAGGATCATGATAATCTCTTCTTGAGTAGACCTCGCTTTTCCCTGATCCTCTCCTCCCTGCGTGACCTAGGATGGATAAGGGATGGGCCTGGATCCTCCTCTGACTGCTCAGTCGGCCTCTGCCCTTCCCCAGCCTCCTCCACCACCTCTGGAGCCACACTCCCACTCCCTGTTGGCTGTTCCTCCTCTTCCTCAGAGTCAGTCTCCACCAGGAGCATGACACTATCACCATATTTTTATACCACCACACCCCATGAGCTTTCATAGCAAATGTACAGTTAAAATATTTGGAACATCAACAGATCATCCAAGAGTTAGACATATTTAAGATACATTGAGGGAGTCAATTTAGTGCCATGGTTAAAGGCAACTGAAGTAGAATCCAGAAGATCATGATTGCTACACTTCCCTTAGCAGCATGTAGCTAGCTAGACAACTCTCTTATTCTAGAAAGAAGAAAAGAGCAAACTACTTCCAAAAATCATGTAAAAGAAACTGCATGCACTTGTCCAGGCAGTCACCAAGTGTTATTCGAAGGAACAAAAAAAAAAAAAAAAAACCTACAACAAACTTAAGACATTTAATTCTACTGATCTGGATTAAAACTGAATCCAATCCAGTCAAAATATTTGGAATCCATCCCTTCCGTCTAATAAATGTACATTCCTGGATGCCTCAGTAGGGAATGCAGTGTCATTCCTACCAATCCCCTCCCCCAAGAAAAGAAATATTTTAATTGCAACAGCAAAACTTAAAGCAAAGTAAATTAAATAGAATCCTAAAGTATATTTTGCCATTTAATCGTATTTTGCCATTCAAACTCACTCTCTCTCTCTTCATCCACTCTATTTAGCTCTGCGCAAAATACATGTGCCTTGGTAGATAAATATTTGCAGTAATATTTGCAGTACTAGAACTGACTTGGCTCCAATGAAACATATTTTCAGCAGCATTAAATTCTGTCTCATTGTTCGCTTATGCATTTAACTATTGGAATCAGAAAAAAGGGACTCCTTACCCCTCCCGCAAATGTAATTGATGCACTCCCAATAAAGTCCTCTGTTCCTTGCTGTTATGTTCCATAGTTAGATGAGTGTTCAATAAATGGGGCAACAGAATGCTATTAGTATTAAGTGGCTAATAAAGAAAGAGTTATGGAAGCCTGTTAATAATATCCCTGCACAGGAAGGGGGCAGGGGTGGGCATGGAAGAGGAATGAAGGCTCCTTATTAGCAATCAGGATCAAACGTGACATCCAAGAACACTACAGAGAAACATCAACCTAAACGTGGGCCGACATTTTACTGGGAAATGGATGGAGTGATCAGTAGCTTAATTATCCTGAACTTCATCTATCTTGAACTGCTTAAAATTAGAGAAGAAACAAGAGTGCATTGCAGCAGGGGATGAAAACGTGCTCAAAATGTAACAGCAATGGATTTGGGGATGGCAAGAAAAATTTGCTCAGTCATCTTGAAATGTCAGCAGAGTCTGGATTTAAATATACTTACAGATGTGAAAAGTGAAAGTGAATGGGATCTGGCCCTGATGCCTGACTGTACCATTTTTAACGATAGTTAGATAGTTAGTTTAATTTCCAATAAAAAATGTTGCTGACATGCTACAAAACAAAGCAAATTCCTGCTTCCAGAAAGCTGTTTATTTTGAAAAGTCCCTGTAAGTTACACTCTTTTTTCTAAAAGTATTCTTAAAAACATATAAAAAATTGGTTGGTGGTTTCAAGCCTTTTATTTTGGTTGAAGGTAAGTCAGAAAGAAGAGCTAAGGGAGCTACTGAGAAGGTGGAGAGAGAAACATCATGGAAAACTGAGTTGTGTGTGTGTGTGAGAGAGAGAGAGGGAGAGAGGGAGGGAGGGAAAGAGAGTCAGAGAGAGAGAGAGAGACTCTGTGGCTACTATGCTTTGAATGGGCAAGCTACCAAAGGGCAGCCATTTTTTTTACTATTCATGATCTGTTTTCAAAGCAACAAATGCACTCATTGACCCTTTGTGAAGAACATATTTGTCAGAATTTGGCTTATCATGTCAGTTTTAAAAGAACTTAGTTCAGTAAAGATGTTTCTTGGTTACCATGGAAGCTAGGTGGTAGCATCTGGTTAGCCTTTTTTTCAAACAGGACCACATCATTAGTATGGGAATGCATAGGAAATACTTAGGGATGCCAAGTGGACTTAGTAGCCCAAAAGCCCCCAAAATCTCTCACAAGAAGGCAGTGACAAATCATTTTTATCTCGTCACTAAAGAAAACAACTTGGACAAGTCCATCAAATCAACCAGACTGAAGCACAACTTGTAGATTACTTGAAGGGGTCTTAAATTCTTTTAGTATGGGTATATACCAACTAAGTTGCAAACAATCTCAATAGAGATACTTCTTGACCCCTGACAACAGGTGGGATCAAAATTTCTATTGCGTAGCAAGGTGGTTGTTAAAGTAAGTTGTCCAAGTTTTACCACCCTATTTGTCAGAGTTATTAAGTGAATCACTTCAGTTGTTATGTATATCCTGCAGGTGTTAAGTGAATACAGGTTCCTCCATTGATTTTGCTTGTAGGAAGAGTTCTTCCTACTGGTGAAACAGGGTGCTTTGGCTGTTGTGAATCAATAAAAGTTGATATTCTAAATGCAAATCAGGGGTTGAAAACCTGCAGACTTGATTGGTCCTTGTACAACAACTTGGGATTGGGCCAGAACTAGACCCTGATTGGCCACTTTGGGAATACTTCTTATTGGTTAATAGTTTGAACTTGTTGCAAGTTCATTGGTTAATAAGGTAGCAGCTAACTCTATAAAAGGGTTACTGCTGCCCATAGCTTTGCTCTGTTCCATTCTGATTCCTGTTATTATTAAAGAGTTGAAGTCACTGGTCAGATGTCTGGTCTCCTTATTCTCCAAACTTGACACTGGCGACGAGGATGGGATTGGAGACCAAGAGCTGACTAAACCTACAGAGCAACCCACAGAGCACGTGGTTGATCACACACCATCAACGGCAACATGGCCAGCGGTGCCGTACCACCCGCTCCATTCAACCCAGAAACCGAAGACTGGGAGGCCTACATGGATCGGTTCCAGATGTTTCTGGAGACCAACAATTTGAAAGATGCAACAACCGGCAAAAAAAGAGCTATCTTTCTAACTCACTGCGGGCCAACCGTGTTTAAGATGGCAAAATCACTTGCCAAGCCAGCAGAGGTAAAAGAAATGGACTGGGACGATCCTCGAGCCGCTACTAAGGGCTCACTACGCGCCTTCTGTGCCAACCCTAGTAAGAAGACACGAATATTACCAGAGGGACCAACGGAAGGGCGAAAGCCTTGCCAATTACATCGCGGACCTCCGGAACCTAGGAGGCCTCTGCGGATTTGCAGACCTAGAAGAAGCCCTCCGGGACCGCCTGGTTCTGGGCCTAGAAGACGGCACGATCCAGAGTAAAATTATGGCTAAGGGGGACATCAGCCTCACCGATGCCCTTAAAGAAGCCTCGGCAGCAGAGGCAACCAAGAAGTCGGCAGCTCGAATGCGCCGCACCAACGCACCGCTACGTAAACTCGCCACTGATACCTCGCCTCGCTCAGAGAGACACCCGGTATCAACTCACCACGAAGACCTAGAGTCCCCGTCCGACAGCGATGAGGAAGAGGTCAACCAACTTCGAACGGAGAGAGACCAATCCACACAACACTCACTTCGACCGTGTGCGGCTGTGGAGCAAATCACCCACGATCCGGCTGCAAATTCCTTGACGCACTTTGCCGCCATTGCGGGAGACGAGGTCACATCGCAAAGGTTTGCAGAAGCAAACAGAACGCCAAACCCCGACAGGCCGAATTTCAGTCTTCAGGATTCTTCGGCACACACCGAGAAAAAGTGAACCACTCCTACAGAAACAAACCGTCCACCACTTCCACCAGGCGCGAAGAAACCCGGCGGGAAGAGACCCACCAAACAATCACCATAGGCCACGCTACATCCCTTGATGCCGGGAAAATCCGAGTGAAGGTCGCCATTGAAAACAAACCTTGCGTGATGGAGGTAGACTCGGGATCTTTCCTCTCGATGGTGTCGTGGAAAACGCTCCAACAGCTCATTCCCGCGATCCGCCGCCAAGACCTTAACCCTCAAAGGGTTATAATCAAAGATTATCAGGGAAACAGAATTCCCGTTGTCAGGTCCCGCAGATTCCAGGTCTCATTCAAGGACCGCACCGTCCCACTACCACTGACTGTTGTGGATCGAGACAGGCCTAGTCTTCTAGGCCTTCAATGGTTCGAGCCGCTCGGAATCACGGTAGCCGGAGTCCACAAGGCCGAAAGCGTCAATTGGGAGGAAGATCTCGTGCAAGAATTCCAAGACGTTTTCGCGAACGGACTAGGCAAGTATAAGGGGACCCCAATCTCATTTAACTTGAACCCTGAGATAGCACCCATTCGCCTTAAACCGCGTCGGGTGCCGTTCGCCTTGAAGCCTAAAATCGACGAACAACTCGATAAGCTAATAGCGCAGGGCGTACTGGAACCCACCGACCACGCCCGTTGGGAAACCCCAATAGTGACGCCTATCAAGCCTGATGGGTCCTTAAGAATTTGCGGAGACTACCGGGCTACATTAAACCACGCACTACAGCAAAGTGCTTATCCAGTACCGGTAGTACAACATTTGCTCCATTCTCTGGGCGGCGGGAAAGTTTTCGCCAAACTAGATCTAGCCCAGGCGTATCAACAATTGCCGGTAGACCCAACCACAGCTGAGGCACAAACGATCGTAACACATAGGGGCGCATTTAAATGCAACCGGCTCCAATTCGGGGTAAGCGTCGCCCCTGGAATCTTCCAGAGCTTAATGGAAAGGTTGTTACAGGGGATAAAAGGCGTTGTCCCATATTTCGACGATGTACTCATCGCCGCCCTAACAGAGACATTCTAGAAAAAAGACTCAGAGAGGTTTTACGAAGATTCCAGAATGCAGGCCTCAGAGTAAAAAAGGATAAATGCCAGTTATGTACCGAAGAGTAGAATTTTTGGGATATCTCCTGGACAGCCAAGGAATTCATCCCACGAAGACAAATTACGAGCAATTAAAAGGCACCCACTCCAAGGAACAAGGCAGACCTACAGGCGTTCCTTGGACTTATAAATTTCTATAATGTTTTTTTACCACACAAAGCAACAGTAGCTGAACCATTGCATAGACTATTAGACAAAAAAGCAACGTGGGTTTGGGGGCAACGGGAACAACATGCTTTCCAACAAGTAAAGAAATTGCTAACCCGGTTCAGTACTTATGCAGTACAACGAGACTCTGCCGCTCACTATCACGTGTGACGCGTCGCCTTTTGGGGTTGGGGCAATCCTGGCCCACGTGTTACCAAACGGAGGCGGAAGCCCCCATCGCGTTTTTTCACGAACCTTAGCTAAAGCTGAACGAAATTATAGTCAGCTGGACAAAGAAGCTTTAGCTATTGTTGCTGCAGTTAAAAGATTTCATGAATATGTTTATGGCCGTGCATTTACAATAATCACTGATCATAAACCGCTACTGGGGATCATTGCGGGTAATAAACCAACCCCGTATATATTGTCCCCCAGAATGACCCGATGGTCCGAATTCTTGGCGGCCTACAACTACACCTTGCAATACCGCCCGGAAAATCGATTCTCCATGCTGATGCATTGAGCAGAACACCGCTTCCAGACTCTGTTGTGGATCCAGCCCCAACCATCTCAACGCTCCAGATCGAAGCTCTACAGGCACCACCCTTGACGGCTAGAGACATTGTTTTTGAAACAAAACGCGACCCAGTTCTGCGACACATACTCCGCTGGGTTGAACGGGGGTGGCCGACGGACCAAATAGCACCTGAATGGGCGCCTTTCAAAGCCCGCCAAACCGAGCTGTTTTCCCAAAAAGGCTGTATCTTGTGGGGCGATCGAGTCGTAATCCCTGACAAATTGCAACAGACTGTTTTGGCGGTATTGCATGAGGGACATCCGGGTATTGTGCGGATGAAATCACTCGCACGCAGCTACGCTTGGTGGCCGGGAATCGACAAAAGAATCAATGTTGCCAGGACGTCAGCAACGCCCCACCTAAAGCAAGCCCAACTGAATGGGAAACGCCGAGGGGACCGTGGTCCCGTATTCATATTGACTGTGCGGGGCCTACCAAAGGGCACACTTTCCTGATTACTGTCGACGCCTATTCTAACTGGCTCGAGATTCATCGAATGCACACAACTACAACAGACTCAGTTATTAATAAATTAAACAGACTATTTGCCACACACGGGTTTCCGGACGTGTTGGTCTTGGACAACGGCCCTCAGTTCACTGCATTGCCCTTTGAGCAATATCTTGCCGATCGGGGCATCCGCCATGCGCTGACCTCGCCCGCGCACCCTGCGGCGAATGGACGTGCAGAACGCATGGTACAATTTGTGAAAAAGACCCTGCATAAAATGGAATTTGGCAACATCGACGAGAAAATCAATCGAATTCTCTTGTTGCAACACATCACGCATGACCAACAAAACGCCCGCTGAACTTCTTATGGGGTGGAAACTCCGATCGCACCTTGACCGGCTCCACCCCGCTTCGCACCAGAAAAGCCTTTCGGTTCCAGCAGCAAATGCCAGGAATTTAAGGTAGGCGATTTAACCTTTGCCAAAAACTTTTCCGGTGACCCGCTATGGATACCGCAACCGTTACCCACCTCACCGGGCCTAGATCTTACCGCCTGCTTACAGACGATGGGAGGGTGTGGAAACGCCACATAGACCAGCTCTGGTCGAGATTACCACCCAGCGGTCATGCCCCCGGTTTCTCCAACTCAAGGGGAGGAAGCATCGAGGAGGGTGACTTTGATACAATTAATAGCGGGCCAACGGAGACCCTACAGCCCAGCGAAACACCGGAGCGTGAAGCGGGAAGGGAGTTGACTTTGCCAGGGAACTCTAATACGGGGAAACTGAACTGCTAAACCCCGAAGAAACACGGAGTAGCAGAGACAACCAAAGCGAATGCAGCACGGAATCGCCGTGCAGCGAAATAGAATTTAATAAAAGTCATCCAAATGCTCCACCGGAACCGGACATTAGACAAAACCCGGTGGAGCTCGGAATCATCCAGGCAGACCAAACGGCCTGCCTATCTTGAGATTTTATTACAGCTCCCTCAAACGGAACCCAAGGGGAGGGGTGTTGTGAATCAATAAAAGTTGATATTCTAAATGCAAATCAGGGGTTGAAAACCTGCAGACTTGATTGGTCCTTGTACAACAACTTGGGATTGGGCCAGAACTAGACCCTGATTGGCCACTTTGGGAATACTTCTTATTGGTTAATAGTTTGAACCTGTTGCAAGTTCATTGGTTAATAAGGTAGCAGCTAACCCTATAAAAGGGTTACTGCTGCCCATAGCTTTGCTCTGTTCCATTCTGATTCCTGTTATTATTAAAGAGTTGAAGTCACTGGTCAGATGTCTGGTCTCCTTATTCTCCAAACTTAACATTGGCTATCTTCATTAGCATGCTTGTGAGTGAATGAAGTTTATATGTGGAAGCTGGGCTGGCTAATTTATACTACCTCTGACATAAAAATCACTTGTCCCTCTTTTTGCAATCCTGATTATTCAGTGACCTTTTTTCTGAAGGTCCATTATTTGCTTTAGAGAATATCCTCCTCTTCCTCTCTTTCATCTGAGGTTTCTCAGTAAGGATGTATAGCAGTGGTGGGATTCAATTTTTTTTTTTACTACGGGTTCTGTGGGCATGGCTTGGTGAGCGTGACGTGGCTTGGTGGGCATGGCAAGGGAAGGATACTGTAAAATCTCCATTCCCATCCCACTAACCTGCTTTCCAGCTCCGTTCTCCTGTGCAGGGCAACAAAAAAAGACCCAACCAATCAGCTGGGACTCGGGAGTCACGGAATAGTTGAGGGAGGGGCCAGTCAGAGGTGGTATTTGTCGATTCTCTGACCTACTCAAAATTTCCACTACCGGTTCTCTAGAACTGGTCAGAACCTGCTGAATACCACCTGTGGTGTATACATGTTTTGGCAAAACACTGAATAAACTCAGGTGATAGACTAGAAACAAAATCTGCTTGGTCACAGATCTGCTGGTAGAATATAGTGTCTTGAATTCCTCTTTCATACCAACCTCTCTCACCTGGTTGCTGCAGAGATAAAATTAAGGGAGATCTGTACACAGCTATATGCCCATTGACTTTTCAGGGAAAGCAGGATATAAACATAAAAAATAACAAAATAAATTAATAGCTCTGAGATGTTTTAGAAGACAAGTCTTATAATCTGGAAATCTCACTCATTTCCATTGAGCTTTCTGAGACAGTAGCCCAGAATATTTAGACAATAGTATGAATTCCTATTAAGTAGAGAAATACTATATACTAAAAAAAAATATGATATGCTTTTATGCACCATCATTATTTGGTTGATTCCTGCAAGTGTGTATAGGAGAATAAATCCCACTTCTGAAACTTCTGTAATTGCATTTTATTATTTAAGGGTGCACTTAATTTAGTTAGGACAAACATTTTAATTATAGTATGGTGGTACCTAATTTTAAGAAATTTAACTCAGATCGCACATGTTTTTAATTGGGTACACACTGTATGCTTATCTGAATAAGCAACACTTTCACAAGAATATACAAGAATTTCATAAATTAGAAAATTGAAAGTGCATATAAACTATTTATATGCATATAAGGCTACTCATATACATATGCGTAGATGTTCTTAGGTGAGTCTGGACATCTGTTTATGAGAAAAGCAGATTCCTTGTCATGAGCAAATCTTTGCATAGAGTTCTTCCTACAAGAAATCAAGCTAAAATAAATGTGAGACTTATCATTCACAACCAGAGATATTTTTAAAGCTGATAAGAAACCAACACATTTTTGTCATTTGAGGAGGAAAAAATCTGTTTTGACTTGACACTTGTAACATTTTCATTTCTAGCAAATTGTCAACAATGCCAAACAAAGCAGAACAATTTGAAATGGGTTTGAATTTCATTTGTTTCTGGTTTTCTTTGTGTATGTCTCTGCTTTCCAGTAGAAAAGCAAAATGTTGCCACACATACCCCAAATAAAATGTGAAAAACATCTTAAACAGGGCAACAACATATTATTACATTGTACTACCTTTTTCGTGATGCTGTATTATAGGAACTTAAATAAGGGAAAATTTAACCAACTAACAGGAAAGAGAGCTTAATGGAATCTACATCTTCACATACACAACTCGACCAGGGCAAAGCAATAGACGCAATCTACATAGACTTCTGTAAAGCCTTTGATTCAGTGGTACACGACAAACTACTCCTAAAAATAAAATCCTATGGTATCTCTGGACAACTGAATAACTTGGATAGAAGCATTCCTGTCAAACAGACAACAAATGGTCAAAATCGGGAGCGTCCTATCAAATCCAGTACCTGTCAATAGTGGTGTCCCCCAGGGCAGTGTTCTAGGACCAACTCTCTTCATACTCTACATAAACGACCTCTGTGATCATATTAAGAGCAATTGCGTTCTCTTCGCTGATGATGTAAAGCTGTTCAATACCACAGACAATACTGCTACCCTACAAAAAGATCTTGACTATGTATCTGAATGGTCAAACAAATGGCAACTTCAAATCTCAACAAATAAATGCTCTGTCTTACATATTGGCAAAAAAAATCAGAAAATAAAATACAAGCTGAATAGTCAAGATCTTGTTGATGACCCAAGCTCTGTAAAGGACCTTGGAATACTCACCTCTAATGATCTAAGTGCTAGAGCCCACTGCAACTACATAGCCAAAAAGGCATTAAGAGTTGTTAACCTAATCCTACGTAGTTTTTCTCTGGTAATATCACACTACTAACCAGAGCATACAAAACATTTGCTAGACCAATACTCGAATACAGTTCATCAGTCTGGAACCCTCATTACGTATCTGATATTAGCACAATTGAGAAAGTCCAGAAATATTTCACAAGAAGAGTTCTCCACTCTTCTACTCGTTGTAGAATACCTTATGCCACCAGACTTGAAATTCTAAAACTAGAAAACCTTGAATTACGCCGTCTTCGGTCTGACTTAAGCATGGTATATAAAATCATACATTGCAATGTCCTACCTGTCAATGAATACTTCAGCTTCAACCATAACAACACAAGAGCACACAATAGATACAAACTCAAAGTAAACCGCACCAAACTTGATTGCAGGAAATACGACTTCAGCAATAGAGTGGTCAATGTCTGGAATACTCTACCCGACTCTGTAGTCTCTTCCCCAAACCCCAAAAACTTTAACCTTAGACTGTCTACTATTGACCTCACCCCTTTCCTAAGAGGTCTGTAGGGGGCGTGCATAAAGCGCACCATCGTGCCTACCGTCCCTGTCCTATTGTTTCTCTTATTCTTTTATTTTTCTTATATGTACCCATTTCATGTATTCACAACTATGTATACACTTATACTTATTATCTTGTAAACAATTGGCAAATCAAATAAATAAATAAAAATAAATAAATGTAGTATGATGTTGAAAGCCAGAATATTTGAAGAATCAATGAAGTTCTCTCATCCATTCCATGTACAAGTAACTCGCTCAGCAATCACTCAAAGTTATGAGAGATCCCCTATGTTAATTATGACCCTGTTTTGGAGTTATGGCCACTGCAGCACCTCATGGTCATTTGTCCTTACAACAAACAACCCCACACCTATCTCCTTATCATCCCACCCTGCAGGCTTGAAAGTTGTTTTTCTCCCCATTAGGCCCCAAATCTTCCTCTTGCAGGAAGTCTACTAAGCATGGGGTCTATGAGGGGATGTGAGAGGCCTTGGAAGGCAGGACAGTACTAGGTCACCTAGAGCCTCCACCATTCCTAAGCACCCTGTGTTCCACTTAATGACCTTCATGGTCAATTAACAACTGCACCAGGGAGATTAGACATGAGAGTTATTAACCAAGGAGATCATCAACGACCATTACAATTTGCAAATAATGGGCAGATTTGCTTACAGCAGAGGTGTCACACTCAAGGCCCATGGGCCAGATGTGGAAACAGTGAAGGACCAGCCTGCAGTGTCTTGGCCTGGGCCAGGCCAACTGGGCACTGATCTATAGCCTGATGGTAACTGGCAACATACTGGAGAAGGCTCTAGACAGCCTGCTGTCCAGAGGTCCTCCACATGGCCTTAGAGGGATGGCAAGGCTACTCTGGTAGACAAGGATTTGGCCCTCTCCCTGATCTTGCCTTCCTTCATGGGACACAATGGATCCCCCAGTCTTGTTTGGCTGCCACAGGTGCTCCCAACATGAGTGACATCGAGCTGGCCATGCCCACCCCGACCAAGGTCCCCTGAGGTCAAACACAACTTGGATGCAGCTCTCAATGAAATTGAGTTTGACAACCCTTCCTTACAATCATAGTTGAGGACTACCTGTAAAGTACTACTGGCTAGCAGTAGAAACAAGAAGATAAATGAGCACTTCATTTGGATTAATTGATTGATTATGTATCATTAAGATTATCTCCACAGACATTAATTAAAGTCTGTGAAAATCACCACAGACCTTAAAGACAAAAAGGTGCTTTAGAGTATCAGATTGTTCATTCACAAAATCTGCCTACAACTACATAAGGGGACTTTTTTTGAGAGAGAGAGAGAGATTGCATGGCACTGTAGGCCACCTAATTCCTGGTATCGATGTGTCCTATTTTTAGGAGTTACCTAAACACATATTTTGAAATGAATCTAGGAACCAAGAAACTCCACAGACAAGTAGAAACATAAGACACAATTGATATATTGAGATCAGAGGTGGTATTCAGGATGTTCTGACCAGTTCTGGAGAACCGGTAGCAGAAATTTTGAGTAGTTTGGAGAACCAGCAAATACCACCTCTGACTGGCCCCACCAACCCCATCTATTCGCTGCCTCCCAAGACCCAGCTGATTGGCTGGGTCTTCTTTTGTTGTCCTGCACAGGAAAACAGAGCTGGAAAGCAGGTTAGTGGGGTGGGGAAGAAATGGGATTTTGCAGCAACCTTCCCCCAGGACTGGGGAGGGAATGGAGATTTTACAGTATCCTTCCCCTGCTATGCCCACCAGCCACAACCACTAAACCAATCCCACCAAGCCACACCCATAAAACCAGTAGTAAACTTTTTTGAATCCCACAATTGTTTGAGATGGATTATTTTTTTCAAACAATCACAAGTAGAAAATGATTTCCCTTCCCTTTCTGGCCCCCAGCAAATATTTTATTTATTTATTTATTTATTTATGTCAATTGTTTACAAGATAATAGGTATAAGTAAAAACATAGTTATGAATACATGAATACATATAAGAAAAATAAAAAAATAAAAGAAACAATAGGACAGGGATGGTCGGCACGTTGGTGCGCTTATGCACGCCCCCTACAGACCTCTTAGGAAAGGGGTGAGGTGAATAGTAGACAGTCTAAGATTAAAGTTTTTGGGGTTTGGGGAAGAAACCACAGAGTCAGGTAGAATACTCCAGACATTGACCACTCTGTTGCTGAAGTCGTATTTCCTGCAATCAAGTTTGGTGCGATTAACCTTGAGTTTGTATCTATTGTCTGCTCTTGTATTGTTATGGTTGAAGCTGAAGTATTCATTGACTGGTAGGACATTGCAATGTATGATTTATATACTATACTTAGATCGGACCAAAGGCAGTGTAATTGTAGGTTTTCTAGGTCTAGAATTTCAAGTCTGGTGGCATAAGGTATTCTGCAACGAGTAGAGGAGTGGAGAACTCTTCTTGTGAAATATTTCTGGACTTTCTCAACTGCTAATATCAGATACGCAATGTGGGTTCCAGACTGCTGAGCTGCATTCGAGTATTGGTCTAGCAAATGTTTTGTATGCTCTAGTTAGCAGTGTAATATTACCAGAGAAAAAGCTACGTAGGATTAGGTTAACAACTCTTAATGCCTTTTTGGCTATGTAGTTATAGTGGGCTCTAGCACTTAGATCATTAGAGATGAGTATTCCAAGGTCCTTTACATATTGTGCTTCTGTTTTCCTTATAATCGCATTAATAAAGTGACTTTCCACTATCCAGTTCCATCCATCACATTGCGACTTAAAATTTATCTGATTGGAAATGACTATGAAGAGGGATCAAAAATGGTGTTGGTTACAACCAGGTAGTTTAAACCCTGGCTTTTTCTATGTCTGCCACAGCTGACATTTGGACTTTGGACTTCTTGATCATCCATGGACCTCCCATGTAAAAGTAAGATACATGTAAAAATCAGATACGTAATGTAAAAATCAGATACATAATATGGGTTCCAGACTGATGAGCTGTATTCGAGTATTGGTCTAGAAAATGTTTTGTATGCTCTAGTTATTAGTGTAATATTACCAGAGAAAAAGCTCCGTAAGATTAGGTTAACAACACTTAACGCCTTTTTGGCTATGTAGATACAGTGGGCTCTAGCATTTAGATCATTAGAGATGAGTACTCCAAGATCCTTGACAGAGTTTGGATCATCAACAAGGTCTTGACTATTCAGCCTGTATTTTATTTTCTGATTTGTTTTGCCAATATGTAGGACAGAGCATTTATTTGTTGAGACCATTCTGATACATAGTCAAGGTCTTTTTGAAAGGTAGCAGTATTGTCTGTGGTGTTGAATAGCTTTACATCATCAGCGAAGAGAACACAGTTGCTCTTGATATGATCACAGAGGTCATTTATGTAGAGTAAGAAGAGAGTTGGTCCTAGAACACTGCCTTGGGGGACACCACTGTTGACAGGTACAGAATTTGATAGGACGCTCCCAATTTTGACCATTTTTTGCCTGTTTCACAGAAATACTTCTATCCAGTTATGCAGGTGTCCAGAGATACCATAAGATTTTAGTTTTAGGAGTAGTTTGCCATGTACCATTGAATCAAAGGCTTTACAGAAGTCTATGTAGATTGCATCTATTGTTTTGGCCTGATCGAGTTGTGTAGTCCATATGTTTTTGCAGTGTAAGAGTTGCAGATTACATGATAGTTTTTTCCGAAAACCAAATTGTTTATTGGAGAGTAGGTTGTTTGTTTCTAAGTGGAGGATGATGGATTGGTTAATAATTGATTCCATGACTTTACAGGTGATGCAGCATAAAGAGATTGGTCTGTAATTTTCAACTAGGCTCCCTTTTTGAAGATGGGGATGACCGTGGCTTGTGACCATAGGTTAGGCAAGGAGCTGGTCCTGAAAGATTTTTCAAAAATTATGCTTAGAGGTTCAGCTATGGCAGTGGGTAGCTTTTTTAAGAAGTAGGCACATATTCCGTCCAGTCCAATAGATAGAGATGGTTTAGATTGCATAGTGCTTTTTCAACATTGTCTTCTGTAAAATTGATATGTATTAGATCACTGTAGTTGTCTGTGGTTCGAGTAGGAAATACTGTGCATGATCCATTGCTGTTTACAAATACTGAGCCAAAGAATGTATTAAAGAGGTTGGCTTTAATAGTGTCATCGTTGCAGTCTTTACCATTACGTCCTTTCAGGGATGGGATGGACCTTGAGTCTTTTAGTTTGTTGTTAACAAAATTGTAGATATATTGAGATCATTGTTATTCAATCTCTAAGATGTGTGGACTTCAAGTCCCAGAATTCCCCAGCTAGCATGTAGTCCCTACATCTTAGAGTTGCCAAGGTTGCAAAACACGATCCAGATCAATAAAGCTATTTTCAAGGATTTTTCTGTCAGCTGGACTGCATAAAATTGAATGGAGAGGCAAGGAGCCTAGCAAACAATCTACACAAGGAGAGAGAGAACAAAATCTGGATTTTGTTTGGATTTTCTTCTGCTTCAATAGCAAGAGAGAGCAATAAAATATCTGGCTTTTCAGGGACGAATGATACAGTGGTGGGATTCAATTTTTTTTTACTACTGTTTCTGTGGCTGTGGATTGGTGGGCGTGGCAGGGGAAGGATACTGTAAAATATCCAGTTAGATGTGGTATTTGTCGGTTCTCCAAACTACTCAAAATTTCCGCTACCAGTTCTCCAGAACTGGTCAGAACCTGCTGAATGATAATGTAATTTTTTTTTTTAGCTTTGCAATGCTGATTTGTTGTCAGTATTACATGACAGGCAAGGTGCACACAGCAGCAAAAGCAAATTAAACTTATGGTGCGATAGAGCTGAAAAGAAAATTACTTCTTGCAACAGGATAACAATGCACAATCTATACTGAATTCAACTTGTGAAGTCTCAGATTTGTGAACCAATTTGAACTCAAGACTGACTACAGTTTAGAATCACTCATTCCCCACCTCCAAAAAAAGGCTAAGGGACACTAATGTCTCATTTAAAAAAAAAACAGGTATTGAAATTGTATCAGTAGACAATTTCTCCCCTTTAGAAATGAACCAGATGTCTACTTCATGGTGCAACTTTTGATTAAAGCTTATTTGGATTTTTTCTATTTATTTCTTTATTACCTCAGTTGTCAAGTTCCTGGGAAATGTCTAGTTTTTATTGGATTGTACATTTTATGGCATGTGAAAGAATCATCTTCGATTTTTTTCACAGTTTCCAGTTTTATTATTATAGCAAAGCCTCTTTATTGCCTCTTAGCATATTTTCAGAAGTAGAAAGCAAGCATTCTAACTCATTCAAGTCACTCATCTCTCTTTTTCTCTCTTTAATGTAGCCTTCAGGTATAATGGGGCTGTTAAGTCCAGTATATTATTGTTGAAGTGTTATGGCAATAATCTAGGCAAGCCACAAAATAGTTAGGAACAACAATTAGGAACAACAATTTCAAAATCAATATATGGAGGTGAATGGACTTATCATCTAGAAAAGGACTTGCTGTATTTTGAAGAAAGGAAATTGTTTCCTGATAAAGGGATTCATTGATCTAATTAGTTAATCTGAGATCTGGGATTCTTTATTTGAATATTGTCTTTCCGTGCAGTTTCTTTGTTTTTTTTTCCTTGAAGACATTTTGTTTCTTATCCAAAAAGCTTCTTCAGTTACACATTTGGTATACATTATGCAGAGACGTGGCTCTCTGAAGAAGTCACTGTAAGGCTTAGAAAGGTAGAAGGAAACAGAAGAAGAGGATGACCAACCGCAAGGTAGATGGACTCAGAGTTGGCAGACACGAAGGGCCTCATTGTGATCATTCCGATGAAAATCCATATATATCAGGCCTAGTAAATTTAAGATAGACTTCAGCTCTTAGACTTTCCCAGATAAGCTGTATGGAGAATTCTGGGAGTTGAAGTTGACACATCTTTAAGTCACTGGGGTTGAAAAAGACTGAGCTATGTGGTCATTAAGAATTGACATCAACTTGATTGTTGCCATTCAATCAATTTTAATACCGTACTGAAATCTGTCCTTCAGTTTTCTGAAAATATTTACCTTCCCGAGAGGGAGGGGGGAACTAGTTTTTTTTTTCCTTCCTCAATCCCAGGACACAGAGCTTAGTTTCAAAGGCCAAATGGGAATTTGGAGCACCAGGGAGGTATGCAATGAACACCAGTCTGTCACTTTTAAAGCCTCTTTGCCTCTTTTCCTGGAATCATACTCTGCAGCAGACAGCTGCATATTATAAACTATCGTGTTTTCTTCAGATCAGAAGTGGTCCATAGCCTTTCTGCGGAATTTATTTTTTAAGCTTTCTTTATGACTGTGAGACACGATGGCTCAGTGCCTAAGGTGCTGAGTTTGTCGATCGAAAGGTCAGAAGTTCAGCTGTTCAAATACCTAGTGCCACGTAACAGAGTGAGCTCCCGTTACTTGTCCCAGCTTCTGCCAACCTAGCAGTTTGAAAGAACATAAAAAATGCAAGTAGAAAAATAGGGACAACCTTTGGCGGGAAGATAACAATGTTCCATGCACCTTCGGCATTTAGTCATGCCGGCCACATGACCATGGAGATGTCTTGGGACAGTGCTGGCTCTTCGGCTTTGAAACGGAGATGAGCACCGCCCCCTAGAGTTGGGAATGACTAGCACATATATGCGAGGGGAACCTTTACCTTTACCTTTTATGACTGTGAGATAGACCTACCTAACATTAACAGCCTCTTCTCAATTTCCCAATCTTCCTGATTGCCCATTTTTTCTCACCTGAACAAGTGTCATGAGATATAACTTTCAAGTTTTTGCTTGGGATTTCATGAGAGTAAGAGGAATCAAGAAGACTAAAAATCATTGGGAGGAATCCTTATGTAAAGAATGACAGGATGTTCTGACCTAACATTAGGTCATCTTGTGCAAAACTTATACAGTTTCCTCATTAAAATATCACCACAATTTCCTTTGTGGAATTTGGGAGGAGAAAAAAAAAAAGCCATTGCTTTTCCATCAAACTGAGGATGGTTCAGTAAACGGCATTGGTAACAACAAAAAATACAGAACTATTTTTCAATACAGCTCTGCTTCTTAAAAAACTAGCAATTCACTATGTCTGCATTCTTCGCAATATCACTGGCAAATAAATTAAGATCTCAGTTCAGTGCACTCCTATGCAAAAGTAAACCATGTTGGCGACAATTGAATTCATTTCGCCACAAGCGTGCATATCTATGAAGAACTAGCAATCCCATGCACATTGTTCTATTCAAGGGATTTCCTCCTGAGTGAACATATGAAAGATTGGCACAGTTTCATTTGCTATTCAAAATATTTATGAGATGATTGGCAGAGCAATGTAGTGGGCATCCAACAAGAACAGACGCCATCTGTCATGGGAGTCGGTGTCAAACTTGGAATATTACTAGGTCATGGCTAAGATTTTTGAGTCGAGCCAAATGGTCCACATACAATTTCTCACTTAACCACAAAGATCAGTAGTTGACTTTGGTCCTGCCTATTCTGCAGGGCTGTTGTTCTGAAAATAAAATGAGGGGAGGTTCTATGTGTGCCATCTTAAACTCCCAAGGAAGATTTGATTGATTGATATTGATATGCTTCTAGGTCCATTTAGACTTGTGAAAACCTGCAAGAAAAGAGATTTTTAAAAAAGCTTGCGATGTAATCCAACAATATAAACAATAAAACATTCATAAAATATGTTTGTGAGAAATATTGAATATTAATAACTCCACAATCAAAAGAAGATATCCAAAATACAGGCTGGAAACAAAATATATGTATGGCAATGTATATGTTGCTATTCAAGCAAGACCAAAATTGCAGGGCCCCCTTTTTTTCTTACAAAAAGACAGGTAGGTTGATAGCAAAATGTTAGTTGCTAAATAATAATAAAGTGTCCTGTTAGTTGAATTTATCTAGAGTATAATGTGGATAATCTGTGCTGATTACTCCCTGTCATTCAACTGCCAATTTGATTTAAAAATAATCTCATTGGCCAATTTTTCTGCAGGGTAGTAGTTACTATGGACAGTTATCCAACTTATTTCATGTATCTTTGGGAAACAAAGGAACCAAGATTTCTTTCTGAGTTTCCATTGATTCTCACAGCTTTCAACACATTTTGAATTTTGTTCATTTCAAATGCAACCAATTGAATTGATATGCTTTGCTCCATATTTAAAACATATTTCCTAAGTTGTGCATGCCCTCATATATCATTTGGGATCACAAAATAATCAATTTTGGTTTTTTTTAAAGCATCTTCAGATCATTCCTATCATTTACAGAAATATAGATATTCCCCAAAGAGGCATTTTCTTCTCTTTTCCCTCTAATAAAGTACTTAAAAGGATGATTAATGCAGGTATAAAAAGAACTAGATTAAGTAAGTCACTTATGTCTAGATAATTCAGCATTTTAATGCATTTGACAGATTAATGTAGACTCTCTTCATTCATAGATAAAAAGAGGTATATACTATGACAGTGAATTAGTATATATTTAAAGAAAATTAACAATGGCAATAACTTAACTGAATATTTTGCAAAGAGCATAATATCAACTAAAAATAGCTGATTGTAATGGGATTCGCTATATAAGGAATATACTATACATGCTTTAAGAAGGAAGATGTAGATTTTATACAAATGCTCCATTTCACCTTCTTATTTTAATCATGATTAGTGTTAGATCTGAATTCTAAGTCATAATTAAAGGCCTTCAAATCAAGTAATAATTCATATATAATGCAAACATTTATATATTGTCTCAGTGTTATGCTATGAGTTTCTTGGGTCTTATAAAAAATGTAAAGGAGACTGGATTATAAAGGGGTTGCTTTTGGCTCAGGCTGCTGTCTGAACCCACCCATTTAATCTTAGAATTAGATACAAACCAGCCCCATGTTTTCAAGTGGATTTGCAGCTTATGTTTTACATTACATATGCAAACATACAATACTAATCTTATAAGTCTCACCGATTATATTAGCAATAGCTTATCTGCTGGTTTGTCTAATGGCTGGAAATCCTTCTGGTCCTTCTTAAGTTCTCACCATCAAATAAGAGGCATGGCTCAGTGGCTTAATGATGCTGAAGATGGTCTTTGCTCTTGTTGTGGCCCATTAGCAGCCAGCAAAGCTGGCAGCAGATTTGGACAGTGAGGAGTTTGGATAGTTCTGGAGTCTGGGGAAGGCTCTGAGGAGTGCTCTGCATTGGAGGCAGAGATGGGGACAGGACCGTCTGACAGTTATCAGCTGCCTTCAGAGTTGGATATCAGTGAGGTAGAAGAAGAGCTGGAGCCTGTTCCCAGTGTGCGCATGCACAGAGTTGCCAGATGAAGAGAACAGCTAAGCAACAAGGGTTGGCTCGGGAATAAAGCCACAGGTGGACAGTGATTGGCCCCTCCCATAAGGAATAAAAGAGGAGCAAAAGGGGAGTGGGCTTTTACAGGAGACAATTAGTTCATTCCTGCATTCTTGGCAAGTATTGTGGCATCTGAAAGATATCAGCCTGGCCACTCTCCAAGCCTGATAAAGGTCTGTAATTGTGAACTATCTTGAAAGACTGTTGGCCAGGACTTTGCGGGAGAGGAATTCACTGTAAATTCAATAAAAGGGGTTTATTGGAATGAAGATTCAGCTTCGTGCTGTTGGGGAAGCCTAGATCAGAATAGCTCTAGCGGTTCCAGCATGGCATGGCAAGGTGATCTCCCATCAAATCATCTTGTTTTGGCTTCTGCCCACATAGCAGTTTGAAAGTAAGTTATGTGTGAGTAGATAAATAGGTACCACTTGGATGGGAAGACAAGCCAGCACTTCATGCAGATGGCTAGAATCCTGCAGGCACTGGTACTTCCCAGTTGCAACACCATTTGCAAGATGATTTTGGTGGAGGGAGAGGAGTCCAGATGACACTGAAGGAAAACTGTTCAATTTTCTTTCTGATACGGAGCTAACTCACCCCCTGTGGCACACTTTGGAAAGCACACAAGTGTGAACCAAACAGGCTAGCAGTCTCAGGCAGCCAAACTATTACTCTGTATTAGCAGTGTAATCTCCTGGCTAATGTAACATTACCATACGCTAAAGAAATCATAACCATCAAGTAATATTAGAGCTCAGTATAAGTGGAAGCTCTCTATCAGATTTCTCAAGGCAGGATTCCCCTTTAGGCTATAACACTGCCACCGAAAAAGCCCCATGAGAGGCTTTTTCAATTATTCCCCAATGATAATGTTTTGCCCAGGACTTTAATGAAATCAAGAGAAGCCAGGGACTCCGTAGGCTGCCAGAGACATTGGGAGTACAATGAATGACCAGACAATCACAGAAATGGGCACAAGAGTGACAACAGCCACTCTAGCTGTGAACTTTCTGTATGACAATGTACAACCATTTGTTTAGAGACTATTTGATGTTATAGCAACATTGAAAAAAAGTGACTTGCAAGAGGTCCTTGCATTTACAACTGTTGCAGCCTCCCCATGGTCACATGATCAAAATTGGGTTGCTTAGCAATGAGCAGATGTTTATACGACAGTTGTGGCATCCCAGGGTCATGTGATCACCATTTTTATGACTTTCCAAGCCAGCTTCCAACAAGCACAATCAATGATGGAAGCTGATTTGATTCACTGAACTTCATGATTCACTTACGGTCATTACACTGGGTGCATTTTTCTTAACAACTGTCATGCTTATCAATGGAAATTCTTGTCCCAACTGTGGTCTTAAGTTGAGGACTACCTATGCTCTGATTTCTCGTTCTCTGACACCTTCTTCTTTGAAGCAACATCTAATCCCGTCTCTGTTGTACACCCCTCTCCTAGAAGAATGAAATATTTTGGGAAATATTTAAAAAAACCAGAATATTATATTTCTCTGGATGATAAAAAAAAAGAAACATGTTTTAAAGACAGACAGCAGCTCCCTGCCCCAGCAGATAATTGGTGGCCCTTAAGAAAGACTGGACCAGCCTATCTACAAGACAAAAGACTTCCAGCTTCAGAGTGATGGGATTAAGAAATGATCGTCCAGGACATAATAGGATTAGCCTATTAATCTAGCAGCAGAGCTCACTACATGGCACAATCTCCTAAGGACATTGCGTCATCCAGGAAACTTCAACCATGCCTGGGAGCTCAGACAAACATGACCTCATAGAAATTTGACAACAGCCAATAGAACACATGTTCTTGCACAGGAACAGGAAGCTCAAGTGCAAAGCCCAAGATAAGATATAAAAAGTCCCTTTCTCAACTCCATGTGGTCAGCTTCCCAGGACTTCAAACCCATGTGGTTCTGCTTCATCATTAAACCATCTTTCCAATCAGCTTCCATTTTCCAGTGTCTTCCTCCCAGCTTGGAACTCAACCTGATGGATATTTATTCCAATACTGTAAAAAAAAATTTTTTTTTAAAGCAAATAGAATGAGAACTCATAGAAAACAATTGTGGGATAAATTATTTGCCCGGCAATACAAAATGCTATTTCTCCACTTGAAAGGCTTGAGTAAGTTTCTATTTTTACTATTCATACTTCACCATCCTTCATGCATGCCAGGGATGCTGGTCATGTGATCAGGGGCATAATTTCTCTTTGTGCTAGGATAGTCTCAAGCTTCTTTTCGAAATAAATGGGTTTGGCCTTTTCCTTGCCTTGCTCATTTGAAAGGCGATTATAGAAGCTATTCCTAATAGATTTTGACTTATATTTCCCCTTTGTGAGCTACTCAGCTAGTAATAGAGTTAATCTGGAGAAAAACTTGCAAGAACACTGTAATAATAGTCAGACATCAATATGTGTGTGTGTGTGTGTGTGTGTGTGTGTGTGTGTGTGTGTGCGTGTGTGTATTTGCGTGCATGATGACTGTGGTTAAATTATAGAGGTGCTTCATTCTGTTTCAATTGGTCTGTAATGAGCTAAAGTTAACATAAATGACCTATTGAGAGACTTCAAATAGAACTATCAAGTAAACCAAAGTGCTCATTTGCCCTCTCAAAAGCAGATGTAATGTATGATTGCACAACTCAGGTCCATTTCCACCTTGTGCAGCCTATCCATTATTTGCAGGGATTTGCAAATACAGCTGTAATGTGCTAAGTGTGCAAAGTTGTGCATACACATTAGAACACATTAGCGGCAACTATTATAATGATCCAAATGGAGCTATTGTTATAGCAATTTGCAGAAGTGCACCTTTGTGAGTGTAGATGTGTATCGGGTAGGGGGGGAAATAAAGATTTAGATTATTTTATTATGCCCCAATGAAATTAAAACATCCAAGGAATTTAAAACAAAACAAAAACCTTGTAATGGCATTAATTGGTTTGGAGGACCAAACCTGGTGACTTCCACTTTGACCAGAATTTAAATCCTAAGTCATTGGTGGAAGGAAAATCCATCTGGTTCAGTTCCAAGCTGGGAGAAAGATATTGGAAATACCATGAAGTCTGACTGGAAAGAAAGTTTAATTATGAACAGAACCAGCAGTATTTCTGGGTCAGTTAAACAAATGGTTGAATGAATGGATGGATCTTTATAGGTTTCTGTGCCTTTGAAGTTTGAACTGTTCTGGGGGTGGTGCAATGAAGGGGCTTGTGTTCTGAAAGGGTGCTGGGCAATTCCTATTGTGGCTAATGGCTTTTATCCTGTTTTGGATCTTGGATGAGTCACTGCTTTCTAATCCTATCATTCTGCCTTTGTTAGCTGTCAAACTTTGCTGCAAGGGGTTTTGAAATATCCTCTTTTGAACAGGCTTCTGCTGGCAGCATTTGCTTTGCTTGTGAATAGAGCCATCTAGGTTATTATCTTCCTCTTTCAACAAGCTCTTTATCTCGTTAAGGGCTGGCATCTGCTTTTGGTGATTAAGAAAGACTGGGGGCTGCTTTCTGCCTCTAAATATATGTTTCTCCATTTCTCCTTTAGGGAGATATAATGTTTTACCTTCTATAATATTTCCCAAAATATTTCATACTTCTGGGAATGAGGGCAGGGGGGCTTCCCATATCATCTAGCAGTTTAGAGACAGAGCAGAGGATGCTTTTCTGACTCCATTCTTGAACACATTTGGGAGGCAAGTAACAACATTTTTTCTCTCTATATAAATAAAGGTAAAGTTTTCCCCTCTGTATCCAACTCTAGCGGACAGTGATCATTTCCATTTCTTAGGCGAGGGACTCAGTGTTATCTGTAATCACTGCAGGAGTTATGTAACTGGCATGACTATAGGTTGAAGCACATGGAATGCAACAACCTTCCCACTGAAGTGGTACCTATTTATCTATTGCTAAACGGACAGAACCTGGGGCAAATAACAGGAGCTCACCCCATTGTGCAGGGTTCGAGTCTCAAACCCAGACTATCAGCTTTCCAATTAGGCTATAGAAACATAAAATGATGCAGCTATCCTTAGTAAGGTGGGTAACTTGAAATGGCTGAGCAAATACAAATGTACTTTTCAAGTAGGCAGCTATTTGAAGTTACAACTGCCAAAACATCTTGGGGAGATATTTACACAAGCGAGATTTGAACAGCTTTACACAATGTTCAGATAGGGGAGATTCCATTCTGTACCTTACAATGAACATCTCTGCATTTGTGGAGCAGCAGAGGTAGAAGACCTGGCTCACATCCTATTTGATTGTTGCCTGTATAAGAGGCTGAGAGGCAGTTACCTCGGTCTATATACCAATATGAATGACTCACTGGGTTCCCCATATCAAAACAACTTACCCAGTGGTAAGATTCAATTTTTTTTTTACTACCGGTTCTGTGGACATGATGTGGCATGGTGGGCATGGCTTGGTGGGCATGGCAGGGGAAGGATACTGTAAAATCCCCACTCCCTCCCCACTCCTAGGGGAAGGTTACTGCAAAATCCCCATTCCCTCCCTACCCCACTAACCTGCTTTTCAACTCCGTCCTCCTGTGCAGGGCAACAAAAGAGGACCCAGCCGATCAGCTGGGACTCGGGAGGCAGGGAATAGATGGGAGCGGGGCCAGTCAGAGGTGGTATTTGCCAATTCTTTGAACCAGTCAAAATTTCTGCTACCGGTTTTCGAGAACTGGTCAGAATCTACTGAATATCACACCTGAACTTACCTTATACATGGCCAGAATCTGATGATATTACCTAATTTGGGTAATGAAACATCTGCAAGAAAATAAGCAAGCTCAGAGAGAACCAAAGACCCCTCAGCTCATCTTTTAATAGCAATGATTAATGCAATTATTGTTATTGTCAAGTGTTGGGAAACATGCAAACTATGACAAGCCCATTGTCTGAGATATGCTTTAAAAATCCTACATTACCACTTTCAAAAGAGCTGCACTGGTTTCTAATTTTTTTTATATGTCAAAAAAGTATGGCTTCTATGTATAAAATCTAAAGTTTTGGAACGGTATCACTGACTACCTCCTTAAGCAAGAACCTATCCACTAAAACCCCTTTTAAAAACTTGATTTAATATCTTTTCAGTAGCAATTCTCCCTGGCTTAGGAATTCCATCATAAAGGGCATTTTGCAAGTTCCATCTCACTGCTTCTTCAATGGTCAATGAAAACTGCAGTATTGTTAGGCTTTTGTTCAATTTCCATATAATTCAGCTTGTTTTCAAGAATGTTTGGTTTGATATTCTGTTAAGCTTTTATTGTATGGTTACATTAAGCTGTACATCATTTTAGAAAAATGAGGAGGAAGATGAATGATTTAATTGTTGCTACTTTTACAGGAGTAGTAATCTTAACTACAACAGAAGTAATGGATTGGATAAAATTACCAACACGCATACTAAAACAAATTTCAGGACAACTGGGAAGCTGCCTCACAATAAAATAATGGTCCATTTAGTTCAGTGTTGACTTTCTGACCAGTGCCAACTCTCTCTAGCTGGGAAATTCTGGAAGTTAAAGTCAACACATCTTAAAGTTTCCAAGGTTGAGAAACACTGCTCTAGAGTCTCAAGAAGAGCTGTTTTTCATCACTTACTACTTATCTTTATGCATAGGAAATTCAAGCGATCCCTTGCACCTATGGCCCATGCCTATCAGGCCATCTGTTCAGTTAAAATGACAATGAAAGATGCCTTCTTGAAGATGCTCATTTAAAGAAACCAAGTGTTTAAAAAACTACCAGTGAATCTATTTCGGCATGTGCTTTAATGGATCTGTTTCAAGAGCAAAGATGGAAGAGCAATTCCACTGCAGGGTGAGAAAGTACAAGGCCATATCAAGTCATCTGCTGCATTTTGGAAAGTGTATTTGATTTTATCTATTTCAAAGTTATTTCTCCCTATTAGATTTAAATGCTTGTTAAGGTGTAGTCTTTAATTGCCCGTGAAATGCTTTTAAAATGTCGACTTGGTTTTAGCAGTGAATTACAGCTTCAAAATAACCCCACTGTTAATTAGGAAAGCACTAACTGAGCTGGGGGGAAAAATACAAACATTTATTCAATAGCCGTAACTCTCATTCCATCTGTTGGTGGAGGAAGAGTATTGGAATCAACCAAGAGGCTTAGAAGAATACATTTGCAGGATCGGAAGGAGGAACAATTTTTACTGAGGCCAGACCAAGCTAGGACAGTCAACATAGCAGAAATAGCAGTTCGTGCTAAGTTTTCTTCACTTCCTATAACGTGGGGCTTATGATGTATTGTGAAGAATGATGTGGTTATTTTTTGCCTTTTTCCTATTTTGTTATCATGGGTGGATGGGTGGGTGGATGGAAAGAGAAAGAGAGTGGGGGCATACAGACAAAAAACACAAACACAGTGACACATGCATACAGAGAGAGATAGCGACATGGAGACACAGCAGTGGTGGGATTCAAATTGTTAGGTGGGCATGGCTTGGTGGGTGTGCTTTGCCTAACGTTGGCGTGCAGCTTTCCCCATACCAGCGCCGATCAGCTAAGAGGATAAAGAAGAGAAAAGCGCAGGGGTGGGTGAGAAGGCTGATCCTGTGCTTTCTTCTTAGTTTTCCTCTCGGCTGATTGTGGGGGATTTTTTTTTTCCTCCTCTCAGCTGATCACGCTTTGGCCGAACTGGTCCGAACCAGTAGCATACCACCACTGACACAAAGGCATAGAGAGAGAGAGAGACAGATACATAGTGAGAGAGACAAAGAGAAACCCAGTAACATAGAGGCAGAGAGAAATAGAGAGACACAGAGAAAGAAAGACAGAGACAAACACATAGAGACAGAGAGACATAGTGTGTGTGTGTGTGTGTGTGTGTGTGTGTGTGTGTGTGTGTGTGTGTGAGAGAGAGAGAGAGAGAGAGAGAGAGAGAGATACACACATACAGAGAGAGAGAGACAAGAGACAAAGGTACAATCTTCTGTGTTCTGAAATAGATTTTCCGCCTTTTCCTGACAAGCTAGTTTTGAAAAGCAACATATGAATCAGATACAACATGGCTTTTTCCATACTGAGAACAGCTGGAGCAACTAAATTTGGGCAGTTTAGATGAGTGAGCTTTTTCTTGGCTCTGTTTTTTAAGGACTTTAATCATCTCTATATTGGATGATAGTAATGTGATGTATCCTTGAGATTGGCTCAGAAACTGCAGCCAATGCAAAGGTACTTGGCTAGGTTGCTAAAAGAGTAAACCTGCATGTTACATTTGTTCATAAGGGCTTCATTGACCACTAAGTTGATATTGAAGTGTATTAAAAGTTCTTGACATGACATTAAGAGCCCCACATGACTAAACCTGATCACTAAGAGAGTACCTTCTCTGTTTTTTTCTGTCTGAGAAACAAGATTTCATGAAAAATAGAATAGAATAAGAATAGAAAAGAATAAGAATAAGAATAAGATAGGATAGGATAGGATAGGATAGAATAGAATAGAATAGAATAGAATAGAATAGAATAGAATAGAATAGAATAGAATAGAATAGAATAGAATAGAATAGAATAGAATAGAATAGAATAGAATAGAATAGAATAGAAAACAGAGTTGGAAGGGACATTGTACATCATCTACTCCAACCTCCTGCTCAGGCAGCAAACCCTACACTATTTCTGACAGATGGCAGATCAGTCTCTTCTTGAAAGCTTCCAGTGGTGAAGCTCCCACAACTTCTTAAGGCAAGCTGATCCATTGGTTGATCATTCTCACTGTCAGAAAAGTTCACCTTATTTTTAGGCTGAATCTCTTCTTGTTCAGTTTCCATCCATTATTCTTTCTCTGGCCTTCAGGCTCTTTGGAAAATAGGTTGACCTGCTCCTCTCTGTGGCAGCCCCCCCAGTATTGGAACACTTCTATTATATCTCCCCTGGTTCTTCTCTTCACTAGACTAGCCATGCCCAGTTCCTTACCGTAGCTGCTAAGAATCTCCTATTTGACAACTGGAAATGGGCATATATTTTTTTAGTAAATCCCTTTCCTTGCAGTTACACTTTATCTGATTTGTTTGACTACTGGTGACCACTTAGGGTCTATCTTTCCACCTAAGCTTTTGATTAATGAGTCCTGCTGAGTGTTTTATTCTGAGTGCTATCCTTGATCTGTCTGCAAAATTTTAAGGCAATGCTTTCCAAATTACCCCAAATTGGGTGAAAGTGATTTTTCTTTCGGTAACGACACATAAACTGGTTAGTGATTTTACAGAGTGAATGACCCAGCTTAGGTTGATCAGTCAGTACAAAATTTGGAGTCTTTCTGTTAAACAATTCACGATGAGTAACCCAGGAAGGCTGCAATGTAATTATTGAAGTTTCCAAGCACCGACATACTGTATGTGAACTAAGATTTTCACTCTTACAGAATAACAGAGTTGAAAGGAACCTCGGAGTCTTCTAATCCAACTCTCTGCTTAAGTAGGAGACCCAGGGGTGGGATTCTAATGGTTTGGGCCGATTCAGGCAAACCCCTTGTTCCAATGATCATCTGGCTCTGAACCGTTTCGCTGCAACGAATTTGTGGGCCCACTTCCCCACCCCTGCTCTTTCCTGTCCTTTATTTCCTTTCTTTAGAGCACAGCTGATTCACACAGCAAAGCCGTTTGCCGCTTCTCAACTGTTTAATTCACATAGGCTGCAGATGAAGGTAAGTATGGGCTTTTTTCAATGTGGAGCACACAATCACCAAACCAGCTGTTATACCAGTGGAATCCCACCCCTGAGGAGACACTATATAAATCCAGACAAATAGCTGTCCAATCTCTTCTTAGAAACCTCCAGTGATGGAATATTCTTTTTTTTTAAGTTTTTTTTTTAATTTTTATAATATACAAAATAACAAATAAAACCATCTTTCAGTTGTACAGTGTGTCGGTTTGGTATGTGTATATATATATATATATATATATATATATATATATATATATATATATATATATATATATATATATATATGTATGTATGTATGTATGTATGTATGTATGTATGTATGTTGTGATTCCAAGACTTGAACCTGGTCAGTCAGCTACTACCAGTTTTATGGACCGGGCCTTTGCAATGCACTTTGATGTCCCATTGGTTGCCGTGGAACCACCCATCAGGGTGGAAACCGTTGATGGAAGTGAGCTTAGGTCTGGGCCCATTCGCTTTGCCACCCAGCCGTTGCGTTTGGTTATCGGAGACCACGAGGAGGCGATTAGCTTCTATATCACCTCGGACCTCCATCTCCCCTTGGTTCTGGGCATGGCCTGGCTACGGTTGCACAATCCTTTGGTGGCTTGGGCGCAGAACGCCATTTCGTTACCAAGTCTCCAGTGTGTGGATCATCTGAGACATACCTGCGCTAGCCAGGACATCGCCACCCCTGCTGTTTCCATACCACCGGAGCTATCGGACTTCTCCGACGTTTTCAGCGAGAAGGACGCAGATCAGTTACCACTGCATTGAGCATATGACTGTCCCATGGACCTTCTACCTGATGCCCCACTGCCCAAGGGTCGTCTATATTCCATGTCTGAGCCCGAATTGGCTGCTCTTCGGGATTTTCTGGATAAGAACTTGGCCCGGGGATTTATCAGACCATTGTGGTCTCCTCTTTCTGCTCCCGTCCTTTTTGTGAAAAAGAAGACGGGGGAGTTACGTTTGTGCTGTGACTAGGGCCGGTTGAACACCATCACGGTGAGAAATAGTTATCCCTTGCCGCTCATTCCGGAGTTGATGGAGCAGTTGCGGGAGGCCACTATTTTCACCAAGCTCGATCTTCGAGGGGCCTACAACCTGGTGCGGATGCGCAAGGGGGACAAGTGGAAGACGGCGTTTGGCACCCGATATGGACATTTTGAATACACCGTAATGCCATTTGGGTTGACCAACGCCCCCGCGGTTTTCCAGCATTTAATGAATGACATTTTACGGGACATGCTTGATCGGTTCGTGGTGGTGTACCTGGACGACATTTTGATCTACTCTCGATCCAGGGATAGCCACCTTTGTCAAGTCCGTCAGGTATTACAATGTCTTCAGGAGTATAAACTCTATGCGAAACTGGAGAAATGCCTCTTTTTCCAGACTTCCATAGAGCTCTTGGGGCATATCATCTCTCCCGAGGGCATTGCCATGGACCCGAGGAAAGTAGAGGCCTTGTGTAGTTGGGAACCCCCTCGTCGAGTAAAGGACGTGCAACGTCTCCTGGGGTTCGCTAATTACTACAGGACCTTCATCCCGGACTTTGCCAAGCTGATGGATCCCATCACCCAGCTCCTTCGCAAGAAGGTCCCGTTCCAGTGGGGGGCCCCGCAGCAACAGGCTTTTGAGGCTCTAAAGAAAGCCTTCGTTGCTGAACCTATATTGAGGCATCCTGATCGGAATCGTCCATTTGTGGTCGAGACAGATGCCTCTAACGTAGCTATTGGGGTGGTGTTGTTACAAGCCTCAATGGATGGCGCACCTCTTTTCCCATGCGCATATTATTCAAGGAAGCTCACAACTTCTGAGCGCAATTATACCATTTGGGAGAAGGAGTTGCCTGGCCATCAAGGCTGCGTTTGAGACCAGGTGACATCATCTGGAAGGGGCTCGGCATAAGGTGGAGGTTCGGACAGATCACCGTAACCTAGAACATTTGTCCACTGCCAAGAAGTTGAACCAACGACAGATCCGGTGGTCGTTGTTCTTTGCTAGGTTCAACTTTTCAGTCACATACATTCCCAGTGGACAAAATCGGAGAGCGGATGCCCTGTCTCGTAAACCCGAGTACATTGGTCCCAAGGACCCTCTTCCTCCACGTACGGTGCTGCCACCGGAATCTTTGGCCGTTATTCAGGATCCGGTGGATTTGAGGGCTCGAGTAAGAGAGGCGCAGCGATTAGACGCTTGGTCACAGCAAAGAATGGGGGAAATTGGACCTGACTCCCCATGGACTCTGGAGGAGGACTTGCTATGACATCGGGGCCTATTGTACGTACCCACCAGGACACTTAGAGCCATCATCATGACTCAATGTCATGACAACCCAGCTACTGGCCATTTTGGCTTCTTTAAAACTCTTCACTTGGTCACATGGACTTTTTGGTGGCCTCGCGTCTGACATGATGTCTTTTTCTACGTCGCTTCTTGTGTTCCATGTCGACAAGCGAAAGCAGCGTCAGGTGCGCCTCCTGGACTCCTTCAACCACTGCCGACTCCGGGCAGACCATGGGGGGCAATCTCCATGGACTTTTTAACACACTTGCCCTCCTCGTCGGGTTATATGATGGTACTCGTGGTGGTCGATATGCTTACCAAGATGGCCCATTTTATCCCTTGTCAGAAACTACCATCAGCCCGCACTACTGCCCAGTTATTTCTACAGCATGTCTTCCATTTACATGGTCTGCCAGACAGAGTGGTTTCGGATCGCGGTGTCCAGTTTACTGCTCAGTTCTGGAAAAGTTTAATGACTGCTTTACTGGTGCAGGTGTGTTTGGCATCGGCGCACCATCTGGAGACTGATGGCAGGACTGAGAAAGTTATTGGCATCCTCACTCAATATCTAAGATGTTTTGTCAACCATCGACAGAACGATTGGGTGAACTACCTCCCTTTGGCAGAGTTTGCCTTTAAAAATTCTCAGCACA